>NC_046160.1:69029254-69329254 GCF_011064425.1 Rattus rattus
AGACCCCATATGTACAACAATGCCAAGCAACCAGAGCTTCCAGGGACTAAGCCACTACCTAAAGACTATACATGGACTGACCCTGGACTCTGACCTCATAGGTAGCAATGAATATCCTAGTAAGAGCACCAGTGGAAGGGGAAGCCCTGGGTCCTGCTAAGGTTGGGCGGAGGGCAGCAATGGGGGGGAGGGGTGGAGGGGAACGGCAAGGAAGGGAGGGGGAGGGGGATGTTTCACCAGAAACCGGGAAAGGGAATAACACTCAAATGTATATGGAAATACTCAAGTTAATAAAAAAAAATGTAAATAAGAAATACTCAAGTTAATAATGCTAGCAGCAAATCACTGAATTGAGAACAGGACCCCCTTGGGGGGGAATTAGAGGAAGTATTGAAAGAGTTGAAGGAGCTTGCAACCCCATAAGAACAACAAGGCCAACCAACCAGAGCTTCCAGGGACTAAACCACTACTGAAAGACTACACAGGGCTCCAACTGCATATGTAGCAGAGAATAGCCTTGTTGGGGCACCAGTGGAAGGGGAATCCCTTGGTCCTGCCAAGGTTGGACCCCCCCAGTGCAGGGGAATATGGGGGGGCAGCATGGGGTATGGATGGGGGAAATACCCATATGGGGGAGGGGTAGGAGATTGGGGCTTATGGACAGGAAACTGGGAAAGGGAATAACATTTGAAATGTAAGTAAAGAAGAATATGTAATAAAAAAATTAAAAAACGTTTAAAAAACAAACAAAAGACCAATAAAAGGGGAAAAACAAACAATAATTATCACTATTACCACATCAGTAACTGCCATGTATCAAGCCCCTAGTTTCAAAACACCGTGCAATCTTTTATTAGTATTTTCTTCCTTAATGCAGTAATTCTCTGCGGCAAATACTATCATTACCCCGACTGTCCTAGTGAGGATACTAAGGGAGGTTACATTCATGACCTTGTAAACAGCAAAGCCACTTGAATTGATCTAAGTACGAACCCCATATGGTTTTCCCCATTAATAGTAGTAACGTTCACCTTCCAAATGTTCCCTGTAGCAGTAACAACACAGCAACAGTAATAGATTATGGAAATATCAAAGATCGAAAATGAAAAGGTTGGACTGCCAGATGGCTGAGCAGGTAAGTCCCCTGCTGCCAAGCCTGGGTTCAACTCCTGGAACCCAGGTGGAGGGAGGAGAGAACCAACTCCCACAAGTATGATGCAAATTGTCCTTTGACCACTGACTGTTGTAAGCACAAACATTTAGTATTGTCTGGTGGGATTTTGAACCTCTGTGGACATTAGAAGTGCAGTCTTGCTATAGAGGGGAGGAGATGTGTATTGTTCTAAGGCTGCCACATTTTACCTTCTTTCTTAAAATATTAACTCTAAGGTGTGGAGCTATGGATGTAGCTCAGTGGTAAAGCATTTGCCTCACATGTGTGACAACTCTATATTTGGACCTCAGCTCTGTAAAAATGTAAAACAAAATGTTAGATATGTATGCCATACTGAGGAAGCAATAAAAATGCACGTACAAAAATTACAGAGTCATAGACAAAAGCTGACAAAAACAGGATATCAATTCTATCTAGTCTGAGGAAGACAGGAAAGAAAAGAACACCAAGACCAACAGAAAATGAAGAGTGGAATCAATCCAAATATGTCAACAGTTGCATTAAAAGTAAACAGTTAAGAAATCTGAGGAGAGGGCTCAGACGGGGACGTGTCACCCCGCAAGTCTGATAATCCGAGTTCAATCCCCAAAACACGCATAAAAGATGCTATGAAAAATGGTGGATGATAGTGGTGGACAGTTGTGGACAACAGTGGTGGACAGTAATGGACAACAGAAATGGACAGTGGTGGACAACAGTAGTGGATAGTGGTGGACACCAGAAATGGACAGTGGTGGACAACAGTAGTGGATAGTAGTAGACAACAGTAGTGGACAGTTGTGGACAACAGCAGTAGACAGTGGTGGACAGTGGTGGTAGTGGACAGTAGTGGACAGTGTTAGTCAACAGTAGTGTACAGTGGTGGACAACAGTAGTGGACAGTAGTGGACAGTGTTAGTCAACAGTAGTGGACAGTGTTAGTCAACAGTAGTGGGCAGTAGTGGACAGTGTTAGTCAACAGTAGTGGACAGTGTTAGTCAACAGTAGTAGGCAGTAGTGGACAGTGTTAGTCAACAGTAGTAGGCAGTAGTGGACAGTGTTAGTCAACAGTAGTGGACAGTGTTAGTCAACAGTAGTGGACAGTGGTGGACAACAGTAGTGGGCAGTAGTGGACAGTGTTAGTCAACAGTAGTGGACAGTGGTGGACAACAGTAGTGTACAGTGGTGGACAACAGTAGTGGACAGTGGTAGAGAATAGTAGTGGACAACAGTAGTGGACGGTGGTGGACAACATTAATGGTGGACAGTGGTAGACAACATAAGTGGACAGTGGTGGACAACATTAATGGTGGACAGTGGTGGACAAATGTGTACAACCACAACAACAAAAATACTAAATACCTGAAAATATTTTAACTATACAGTAATCTTAGCAGAAAGGAAAATGCCACATCCTTTTTATTCATAGATGATAGAGTTGTACATATACACACAGGCATAATTGCATGTGTACATGCATGCGTGCACACACACACACACACACACACACACACACAAATGATAAATAAAACTAAGCTAAAAATCAATCTTCGAGAATCTAGTAGAGAGCTATTAGAACTCCTACCTGAGAACAGTAAGGTTGAAGGCTACATAACTTCATACATAAACTTCAATGTATTCCTATACATGTTAGCAAAGAAGAGTGAAAATAAAGAAAAACTACACTGGTACCTAAAGAATAAAATACTTAGGTATAAATCTAGTAAGTATAAAATATATACTTTGAAAGCTGTAAAACCTTGCTGAGTGAAACTAAAACCCTAAACAAGAGAACCTTTCTAGCTGAGAGGCTGAAAGACTTAGTATTATTAGGATGACAGCACTGTGCCCAGATCTGCAGACCTTATGCCCGATGAAATCACCATTGGATCTAAGCTTCCCATCTTACGCTTGCCAAATTGACCCTAGAATTCACAGGGAAGTGCAACAGACTCAAGGCACAAAACAACTCAAGAAAGAATATACTTGGAGGACTTGCACTATTTGTTTTTTTTTCTTTTGAGACAGGGTTTCTCTGTGTAGCCTTGGCTGTCCTGGAACTCACTCAATAGTCCAGGCTGAAGAGATTTACTCCACCTACCAAGTGCTGGGGTTAAAGATGTGCACACCACACCCCACTGAAGGACCCACACTTTATAGTCTGAAGAATTGTGGCAAAATAAATCAAGGCACCATAGTACTATATGACAACAATCAAATGCTTAGAAATATGGTAATAATTTTTTTTCTGTCTGTTTGGTCTTGAGACAAGTTCTCACTATGTAGCTGAGTCTTACCTAGAATTTACTGAACAGCACAGGTTAACCTCAAACTTATGATTCTCTTGCATCAGTTTCCCCAGTGCTTACATTATACATGTGCTAAGTCTAGTTGGTCAGTTGCCTTTTTATAATGATAACATGGAAATTCAGTGAGAAAAAATTTATTAACAAGTAGTATGGTAACACTTAGATAGACATGGAGAAGAATAAAGTTAGACCTTACATCGTCTACACAAAGTTAAATCAAGATGAGACACAGGCCCAAATAAAAGAGCTAAAAAGATTAAAAGTTTTGGAAAGAATTACCAGAGTTTGAATCAGATCAGGTCTTAATTTTATTACTAGAGAAGATCCCTTACTAGTGTCCATGTGCTGTAAAAAGCCATTATCAGTCCCTGAAATTTTGTGCTATAGATGATACTAAAAATAGTAAAATGAGATCCTACATTATGAGAAAAATATTTGTAAATCATATCTAATAAGGAATTTGCATCTAAAAATGAATAAAGAACTTATACTAAGAAGATGACAGAAAAGGCTAGCAAAGATGGGGCTGGAGAGATGGCGCAGCAGTTAAAGGAACCTGCTTCTCTTGCAGAGGACCCAGGCTGTTCCAGCACCACATGGAGGCTTACGACCATCTCTACATCCAGTTCCAAGACATCTACATCCTCCTTTGGCGTCTGCAGGCACCAGGCATAGATATGTTCCACAAACATAATGCAGACACACACTCAGACACATGAAGTAAAAGTATCTTTAAAAAAAAGACTGTAAGAATTTCATTTCCTAGAACTTCTATAACAAACTATACAAAGTAGGTGGTTTTGACAGTGCTAAGTCTCTAAAGGTAACAGGAGGAGAAGCCTTTTTACCAGGCTGTAGCAATCCTCTGCATTCCTCACCTTCCAGCTGTATCTATGATTTCTGCCTTGTCACTTGCTTTCTATCTATGTGCATGTGTGTTTCTTAGAAGAACAACAGTCAGATTTAGAAGCACGTTTAATCCAGAATGACCTTTCTTTAACTGTATCTGTGCATTGATTTCCAAATTACAATCTGAGGTTCTGGGTAGACATGAATATTTTATAAGGCATATTTAATACAGTATAAATTTCAGTACTTCCCCCCTCAACACATACAAATGGCCATTCTAATCACTTAAAAATGCCCAGTAATATATGGCAAATCAAAACCACAAGACTCAACTCCCTAAATGAAATTAACCTACAAAGATGAATCTAAAAGGCAGTTGGTACTGAGCATGTCATGACAGGGAGGCAGAGTCTGCACACATGGCTGGGAAGAATAGAAATACTGCATACAAACCAGGCTGGCAGCTTCTCAACACCATAAATGAAAAGCAGCACTAACATTGGATTGTATTGTTGCTTATTTAGTAAACATATTACTTTTAGCTAACATATTAGATAATAACTATATTTCAATATTGGTTTATCAATTTTAAAGCTGCACACTAAGACAAGAGGATGTCAATAACAAGAGAACCTACTGAAGCCAGATGACATATGGAAATATTTTCCACTTTATTGATTTTATTTTTAAACATAACACTGCTTGGTTTTTAATATGCTTATATAGGAATTACATTTAATTAATTAGATAAATTAAGGAGGTCAGCAGTGATGTTTATGGCAAGGTTTTCCAGAAACTCTGATGCTTAAATTGGGACTTGAAGGATAGATAGACACTATACATTTAGTTAGAACTTACAACCTGTGATCATTTCATTGTTAATAAAACAACCCAGACAAACAACCCCCTCAAACAAGAAACATAACATTCAGGTCTAGGTCTAAGAAAGAGCTGTGAGCCAGTGACATGATGGAGAATATGACTGAATATAGATCCGAAGATTCTGGTATATGAAAAAGAAAACAATGTGTACAAAAGTGATAAAAACAATAGAAATTAAAGAAATAGAAACAGAACACACGAAATGAAGAGAGAGCTCATTTGCTCAAGTACTTGCTATGTAGGCACAAGGACATGAGTTTGATTCTCCCAAACCTAATTAAGAGGAAAAAAAGGTGTAAGCAGATCCCCCAAACCCCCGCTTGCCAGAGACCCGCACTCCTGCCTTCTGTTCCCACCTGTGCAGGAGACCGGTGACCAGAGCCCAGGCACCAGACCCAATCTCACACAGCTCACACCCCAGTTGCAGCTCAACTCCCCAGATATTCTGACATATCCAGGCTCACAGGATCACAGGATTACAGGAAGGACAGGTTCCACCCAGAGGCAGGGAGGCCAGATAACACAAGATACAACCAGATAGTGAAAAGGCAAGCACAAGAACAAAAAAAAAAAAAAAAAAAAAAAAAAAAAAAAAATTGACTCGACAACATCAGAATCCAGTTCTCCTACCACAGCAAGTCCTAGATACCCCAACACACCTAGAAAGCAAGATTCAGATCTAAACTCTCATTTTATGGAGATGACAGAAGACTTTTTTTAAAAATTCTTTTCTTTTCTTTTCTTTCTTTTTTTTTTTTTTCTTCTAGAGCTGGGGACCGAACCCAGGGCCTTGCGCTTGCTAGGCAAGTGCTCTACCACTGAGCTAGATCCCCAACCCCATGACAGAAGACTTTAAGAAGAAAATAAATAACTTCCCTAAAGAAATACAGAAGAACACAATCAAACAGGTGAAGGAATTGAGAAAACCTGTCCAGAATCTAAAAATGGAAATCTAATCATTAAAGAAAACACAAAGGAGACAGCCATAGAGATAGAAAACATAGGAAAAAGAACAGGAGTCACAGATGCAAGCATCACCAACAGAATATAAGAGATAGAAGAGAAAATCTCAGTGGCTGAAGATAGTATAGAGGATATCAACACAACAGTCAAGAAAAAAAAAAAAACCAAAAAAGCAAAAAGCTCCTATCTCAAAATATTCAAGAAATCCAGGACACAATGAAAAGACTGAACCTGATAATAATATGTACAGAAGAGTGAAGATTCCCAACTCAAAGGGTCAGAAAACATCTTCAACAAAACATACAAGAAGCCTACAGAACACCAAACACTAGATCCAGAAAAGAAAGTCCTCTCACATAATAATTAAAACTCCAAATGCACAGAACAAAGAATATTGAAAGCAATAAGGGGAAAAAGTCAAGTAACATATAAAGGCAGACCTATTAGAATTACACCAGATTCCTCACCAGAGACTATGAAAGCCAGAAGATCCTGGACAGATGTCATACAGACCCCTAAGAGGACAAAAATGCCAGCCTAGGCTACTAGACTCAGCAAAACTCGTAATTACCATAGATGGAGAAACCAAGGTAATCCAAGACAAAACCAAATTTAAACAACATCTTTCCATAAACCCAGCCCTACAACGGATGGAAAAGTCCAACACAAGGAAGAAACTACACTCAAGAAAAAGGAAGAAATTAATCTTTTCATAACAAACACAAAAGAAGAGAAACACACAAAGTTCCACTTATAATAAACAACAAAAATAACAGGAAGCAACAACTATTGGTCCCTAATATCTCTCATTATGAATGGACTCACTTCCCCTATAACAAGACATAGGTTAACAAACTAGATATGTGAACAGGATCCAACGTTTTTGTGGCATACAGGAAACATACCTCAGAGTCAAAGACAGACATTAACTCAAAGTAAAAGGATGGGAAAAATTTTTTTCCAAGCAAATGGTCTGAAGAAAGAAGCAGCAGTAGCCATTCTAATATCTAACAAAATAGACTTTCAACCAAAAGTTATCAAAAAAGATGGGAAAGGACACTATATACTCATCAAAAAAAATCCACCAAGATGAACTCTCTTTTTTTTTTTTTTTTTTTTTTTTTTTTTTTCGAGCTGAGGACCTAACATTAGGGCCTTGCGCTTGCTAGGCAAGCACTCTACCACTGAGCTAAATCCCCAAACCCCAAGATGAACTCTCAATTCTGAACATCTATGCCCCAAATAAAAGGGCACCCACAGTTGTAAAGAAATATTACTGAAGCTCAAAGCACACATTGAACCTCAAACAATACTAGTAGGAGATTTCAACACCCCACTCTCACCAATGGACAGATCATGTAAACAGAAACTAAACACAGTGAAAGTAAAAGAAGTTATGAACCAAATGGATTTAACTGATATCTACAGAACATTTCATCCTAAAACAAAAGAATATACCTTCTTCTCAGCACCTCATGGTACCTCCTCAAAAATCGACCAGATATTCAGACATACAACAAACCTAAACATAATTAAAGAACACTGAATTGATCCCATGTATTCTACTGGACCACTACAGACTATGGCTGGTCTTCAATAACAACAAACACAACAGAAAGCCCACATACACATGGAAGCTGAACAACTATCTACTCAATGATAACTTGGTCAGGAAAGAAATAAAGACTTTTAGAATTCAATGAAAATGAAGGCACAACATATCAAAACTTACGGGACACAATGAATGCAGTGCTAAGAGGAAACTCATAGCTCTGAGTGCCTCCAAAAAGAAACTGGAGAGATTATACATGAGCTGCTTAACAACACATCTGAAAACTCTAGAACAAAAAGAAGCAAAAACACCCAAGAGGAGTAGAAGGCAGGAAATAATCAAACTCAAGGCTGAAATCAACCAAGTAGAAACAAAAAGAACTATACAAAGAATCAACAAAATCAGAAGCTGGTTCTTTGAGAAAATCAGTAAGATAGATAAACTCTTAGCCAGATAAACCAGAGGGCACAGAAACAGTATCCAAATTAACAAAACCAGAAATGAAAAGGGAGACATAACAACAGAAACTGAGGAAATTCAAGAAATTATCAGATCCTACTACCAAAGTCTGAACTCAACAAAACTGGAAAACCTGGATGAAATGGATGATTTCCTAGACAGCTATCAGGTACCAAAGTTAAATCAGGATCAGGTAAACCATTTAACCATCCCATAGCCCCAAAAGAAATAGAAGCAGTCATTAGAAGTCTCCAAACCAAAAAAGCCCAGGACCAGATGGTTTTAGTGAAGAATTGTATCAGACCTTCAAAGATCTAATACCAATACTCCTCAAACTATTCCATAAAATAGAAACAGAAGGAACACTACCCAAATTCTTTCTATGAAGCCAGTTACGCTGATACATAAACCACAAAACGAACCAACAAAGAAATAGAACTATTGACCAATTTCCTTTATGTATATCGATGCAAAAATACTCAATAAAATTCTCGCACACGGAATCTAAGAGCACATTAAAACAATCATTCACCACATTCAAGCAGACTTCATCCCAGGGATGCAGGGATGGTTCAACATACAGAAATCCATCAATGTAATCCACTATATAAATAAACTCCCATTAGATGCTGAAAAAGCCTTTGACAGAATACAGCACCCATTCATGTTAAAAGTCTTGGAAAGATCAGGAATCCAAGGCCCATGCCTAAACATAGTAAAAGCAATATACAGCAAACCAATAGCGAACATCAAACTAAATGAGAAGAAACTCAAAGCAATCCCATTAAAATCAGGAACAAGACAAGGCTGCCCACTCTCTTCCTACCTATTCAATATAGTACTCAAAGTTCTAGCCAAGGTAATCAGACAACAAAAAAGGATACAAATTGGGAGGGAGGAAGTCGAGATATCACTATTTGCAATGATATGATAGTATACATAAGTGACCCCAAAGAACCTACCAGAGAGTTCCTACAGCTTATAAACAACTTCAGCAAAGTGACTGGATAGTAACAAGTCAGTAACCTTCCTCTACACAAAGGATAAAAGGGCTGAGAATGAAATGAGGGAAACAACACCCTTCACAATAGTCCCAAATAACATAAAATAACTTGGTGTAACTTTAACCAAGCAAGTGAAAGATCTGTATGACAAGAACTTCAAATCCCTGACAAAAGAAATTGAAGAAGATCTCAGAGGATGGAAAGCTCTCCCATGCTCATGAATTGGCAGGATTAATATAGTAAAAAATGACCATTTTGCCAAAAGCAATCTACAGATTCAATGCAATCCCCATAAAAATTTCAACTCAACCAATTCTTCACAGAATTAGAAAGAGCAATTTGCAAATTCATTTGGAATAACAAAAACCAGGAGAGCAAAAACTATTTTCAACAATAAAAGAACTTTTGGGGGAATCACCATCCCTGACCTCAAGCTGTATTACAGAACAGTAGTGATAAAAACTGCATGGTATTGGTACAGAGACAGGCAGATAGATCAATGGAATAGAATTGAAGACCCAGAAATGAACCAACACCCCTGTGGTCACTTGATCTTTGACAAAGGAGCTAAAACCATCCAGTGAAAAAAGGACAGCATTTTCAACAAATGGTACTGGTTCAACTGGAACTTTGCAGGTAGCAGAATGCAAATTGATCCATTCCTACCTCCTTGTACAAAGCTCAAGTCCAAGTGGATCAAGGACCTCCACATAAAACCAGATATGCTGAATCCAATAAGAGAAAGTGGGGGAAGAGCCTAGAATACTTGGACCATCAATGGCTTATGTTTTAAGAGCAACAACTGACAAATGGGACCTCACAAAATTGCAAAGCTTCTGTAAGGCAAAGGACACTGTCATTAGGACAAAGTGGCAACCAACAGATTGGGAAAAGATCTTTACCAACCCTATATCCAAGAGAGGGCTAATATCCAAAATATACAAAGAACTCATGAAGTTAGACTCCAGAGAATCAAGTAACCCTAATTAAAAATGGGGTACAGAGCTAAACAAAGAATTCTCAGCTAAGGAATACCAAATGGCTGAGAAGTACCTAAAGAAATGTTCAACATCCTTAGTCATCAGGGAAATGCAAATCAAAACAACCCTGAGATTCCACCTCACACCAGTCAGAATGGCTAAGATCAAAAACTCAGGTAATAGATGCTGGTGAGGATGTGGAGAAAGAGGAACACTCCTCCATTGTTGGTGGGACTGCAAGCTGGTACAACCACTCTGGAAATCAGTCTGGAGATTTCTCAGAAAATAGGACATTCTACCTAAGGACCCAATTACACCACTCCTGGGCACATGCCCAAAAGATGCTCCAACATATAACAAAAACACATGCTCCACCATGTTCATAGCAGCCCTATTTATAATAGCCAGAAGCTGGAAAGAACTCAGATGCCCTTCAACATAGGAATGGATACAGAAAATGTGGTACATCAAAAACAATGGAGTACTACTCAGATATCAAAAACAATGACTTCATGAAATTTATAGGCAAATGGATGGAACTAGAAAATATCATCCTGAGTGAGGTAACCCAATCACAAAAAAACACACATGGTATGTACTCACTGATAAGTGGATATTAGCCCAAAAGCTCGTATTACTCAAGATACAATCCATAGACCACATGAAGCTCAAGAAGACGAATGACCAAAGTGCGGATGTTTCAGTCCTCCTTAAAAGGGGGAACAAAAAATATTCATAGGAGGAGATATGGAGACAAAGTTTGGAGCAGAGACTGAAGGAAAGGCCATTCAGAACCTGCTGCACCTGGGGATCCAGCCCATATACATACAGTCACCAAACCCAGACAATATTGCTGAAGCCAAGAAGTGCATGCTGACAGGAGCCTGATATAGCTGTCTCCTGAGAGACTCAGCCAGAGCATGACAAATATTGAGGCGAATGCTAGCAGCAAACCATCAAACTGAGAACTGGGTCACCATTGAAGGAATTAGAGAAAGGATTGAAGGAGCTGAAGGGGTTTGCAATCCTGTAAGAACAACAATACCAACCAACCAGAGCTCCCAGAGACTAAAGTACTACCCAAAGAGTACACATGGACAGACCCATGGCTCCAGATTTATCTGTAGCAGAGGAAGACCTTGGTGGGCACCAATGGGAGGAGCAGCCCTTGGTCCTGCCAAGGCTGAACCTCCCCCCTCCCCCAGTGTAGGGGAATGTTAGGGCAGGGAGGCAAGAAGGGGGAGTGGTTGGGGAGGGCAAAACACCCTCATAGAATAAGGGGCAGGGGATGGGATAGGGGGCTTATGGACAGGAAACAGGGAAAGGGAATAAAATTTAAAACATAAATAAAAATTATCCAATAAAAACAGAAACAGGCAAAAACTCTATTCTTATACTTTTGATAACATATATCTTGATAAATCTGAATAAAATATATTTTTATAAAATAAACAGTAATAAAATTGACCCAAAACCTGAAAAAAATCTGAAAAAGATAAATGAAATGAAATTTGAAATTTCAAGTACCAGGTAATAATTTTATGAAGTTCATTATAACCTTCATTCTAAAAACCTACAGTGAACACAACAACAACAAAAATCTACAGAACCTGCTAACAAATGGACATAGAGCTTGAATTTACAAAATGAAATTTTAATAAACTGAACAACTAAACAGTTTTTTTAGATTTATTATTTTATGTGTAAGGGTATTTTGCCTGCATGTGTATATGTGCACCAAGTGTGTGTCTAGTGCCCACAAAGGTCAAAAGAGGGCTTTGGATTCTCCAGGGCAGGAGTTATAGACAGTTGTAAACCACCATGTGAATGCTGGGAATCAAACCCGGGTCCTCTGTAAGTACAGCAAGTGTTTTTGAAATTGCTGTGCCAAGTCTCCAAATGTATACACAGTTTTTATATTAAAATACACCAATTAGTTAAGAAGTTAAAACTATAGAACACCTGAATGGGTGCTAAAAAGAATTCTGAATAGGAAAGAGAATGGAAAAATGTCACAATTATCCAAAAATAAAAATTTTGAAAATATACACAACCACTTATTTTTTATAAAAGTCATACAAGATATGCTCGTATGCTAGCTATGCAAAATCATCTATTTTAAATGAATAATAATTTTTCATGAGGAAAAGGAGTCACCATCATTAAAAACAGAAAAGGCAAGGATGTGCATCCATTTTTGCTACATTGCTTACCACTGACCTAAAAGTTCTGGTCAGTATAAAATATGATATAAGCAAAGCTAACTATGAGAAGAGAGATTGTTTGAAGATAATGGTTTTTATACCTAAACAAGTCTTAAGAGAAAGAAGCAAGTGTAAGACGCTTAAAGCAGTGTAAACAGTTCACTAAAGTGTCGGGTCCAAGGTAAATATTAATAATGGAAAAAACAAAAATACAATATCAGGGACTGGAGAAATGACTCATCCATTAAAGGCTATGCTCAAAACCAAATTGTCAATAATATAACATTGAATATCCTATTTATAATTAACAATAAAATAAAATAAGAAAATACTCAGGAATTACCCATATAAGCAAGTTTTGGGTCTCAGAATAAGACAGCAAAATTATTCATGGAAAATATATTATGTAGCTTTAATAAATTAAACATCAGCATATATACAAAACGACAGATAAATCAACAGAAATACACATAGCTTTGAAGCACAAAGCTTACTGTCTGATAAAGGCAATACTAAATCAATAGGAAAGATCCAAGTTAATTTAACAAACTATAAAAATAGATCATTTTCCAACATCCAACCTAGTTCCAATTCTCTTTTTAAAATTACATATTTTTAAAACTTATGTATTTATTTTTATTATTGCTATTTATGTGTATATGCATGTCTGTATATATATATGTGCATATTAGTGCCCATGCAAACAAAAAATGGGTGCCAGGTCTCAGGCATTGGAGCTACAAGGCAATAGTGAGTCACCTGACACGGTGCTCGGAACTGAATTCAGTTCCTGTGCAAGCGCAGTGCATGCTTTTAACCACTGAGTCATCTCTCGAGCTCTCTCCCTTTAAGAGAGTTTTTATTTACAACTATTATTATTATTATTATTATTACTATTCTTATTATGGTATGTATATGTATGCATGCCAGCTACCTTTGTTATACAACCCACACCTACCTGCCTAAGAAGGTTCTACTCACAATAGACTGGGCTCTCCTACATCAATTCACAACCAAGAAAATGCCCCAAAGACATGCCCACAGGTCAATCTCACAAATGCAGTTCCTTAATTGAAGTCCCCTCTTCCTAAGGGTGTCAAGCACATTGATGAAGAGTCTTTTGAAGAGGATCGTAACAAGCAGAAGACATGTAAATAGGAGTAGTATATGAATAAAAGGGCAACTTTGGTAAATGTAATGAAATGGTTCAGCACAGGGATTTTCAAAATGGAGCATTCTTGGAGCAAATGTGCATCTCAGCTCATTTCACTTTGAATTCTTATACAACAGTGATGTCATGGCAGGTTGCTTATTTTAAATTAGCTGTTCAATCTATCATAAGTGAATGAGTTATGATTAAGTATGGCACAGAAACCTAAGGATATTTTACACATTCAATTGGTTTTCTCCAATTTAAAGGGAATTGTGAAATGCACAAAAAGAATACAAGTATTTCAAATACAAGTATTTCAAGTATATCAAACATCTTAATGCAGTTCTAAAATTTTCTTAAAAAATAATCTATCTACAATATAATGACCCAGTTTTTACTCAAAAGCTGTAACTTAACAGTACAGTATTAGTTTCCATTGCTATTCGCAATATTACTATCAACAGAAATAGCTAAGAGTTTCCAGTTGTAAATATGAAGATTTCCCAAGAACTCACCACTGCCTTGAATCCAAGTTCCTCAGTTCTCTGAGCAGCTTTTCATTTTTCTTCAGGAGATGAAAGCTCCTCCTAAATGGAGAGATTTATAAACATTTCATCATCTTTGCAGGGAAGGACTTGTTAGTCTGCAAACACTTCCTGTTCTACTCATACACTTTTCTACACTTTTAACACAAAGGAGAACTAGACCCTAAAGAAAATGTAATAAATCTGTGTCAGCATTTCTTTCTACCAGGCCTTCATTCATTGTTGATAGCATACCTTACTAAGGTCAGATTAATCTCCCCTTGTGGATGTTGTGAGCACCCAAATTTATATCCAGAGAAATAGATACAAGTACTTGTAAAAATCAGCTTTTTTTCTTTGTTTAATATTACATGTCTTAAAATACATTTTGCTGTTGGCGTGTGTATGTATGTGTGTGTATATATTTTACCTCAGTCCTATTATGACGTGTGTGTGTGTGTGTCTGTGTGTATAGACACACATTATAAACCCTCAGTCCTATAATTTTTTTAAAAATGTGAATAAGCATAATTTTTACTTTATGTGTGCTAAACATGTATAGAAAATCAATACAAAATACAAAATGTACTTACTTTTGACAGAAAGTACAAGAATTTATTGCCATGAAATATAGCTTTCCATCTTTAACTTTTCTTGGGAGACAGTATATAGGCCATTCCATAACAAGAAACTAGAGTGTGCTGCTATAATAACTAAATTATGTGTGGTCAGACACAAATGTAAAGCAATCTATGCTCTGTACAGAATGGCCTGGGACTGTAGAGGTGGCTTAGCAGGTAACAGTGGCTTTCTGAATAAACCTGACAATCCTAGTGTACTCCCTCCAACTCTGATGTACAAAGACAGAAACAATTCCTATGAATTGCTCTTTGACTTCCACATATGTGACATAGCATGTAAGTACCTTCATACCTCAGAAAGTAAATGAGAAGGTAATGTAAAATGGCTTGGGCAAGAAGACTGTTTAACCAATGGAAGGCTTTAAATCAGAGAAAACATACATACTAAGCGCACACGAGAGAGAACAGGTCCTTCTTAATGCTTCACATGCACCTGGAATACTGTAGATTTCTTCATCCAGTAATTTCTGAGCTTCCCCTCCCTCCTACCATAAGCTAAATAACAATGACAAAGTAAATAATGTCTCATCTTCTACTCTACTATATATTTTGATGGTACAAAAATTAAAAACTATTTAATATGTTTAATTACTATTAAAAACAACAACAAAATCTAAATATAGTCAGGCATGTTGGCACATCCCTATAATCTCAGCACTTGAAAGGTAGAGGCAGAAGGATCAAAAGGTTTAAGGTCACTTGCAGCTACAAAGCCACTTCAGAACCAGTCTGGATTACATGCAATCTTGTCTTAAAAACCAGAACAAATAAAAGACATAAATATCTAAGTAATGCTTTATATAAAGTAAATCTTTTTTTTTTTTCTTTTCTTTTTTTCGGAGCTGGGGACCGAACCCAGGGCCTTGCACTCGCTAGGCAAGCGCTCTACCACTGAGCTAAATCCCCAACCCCTATAAAGTAAATCTTAAGTGTTTTTGTACATTATTTCTTTGTATGGAGGTAAAAAAAATTCTTAATTTAGACACTATAGGCCAAACTTCAAAGACAAAGGATCTCTAACCTAGTTCTGATTTAAGTCCAATGTTCTCATTTAACTTCTAACTTGATTTTTGCAAGGTATTTGGTTCTCCTGTCTTCTGTACTGGAGGTTAAAGACAAGGCCTTGCAAGTGATAAGTGTACCCTTTAGTATACTGCCCTTCTAGCCTATCTTAAAGTTATTATTATTGTTGTTGTTGTTATTTAATAGAGACAAGATCTCTTGTAGCCCAGGCTGGCCTTCTGTCTACCTTCAGAAAGCTAGGATTACAGGTATACCATTATGCCCTGTACTCTACTTTAAGCTTTTAAGAAGATTTTATAAATGTAAAAGGAAACAAGATAGAAGGGGAAAAAATCAATTTTTTTCTTGATTTGATCCTGAATTTTGAGTTACTTCCTTAATTCAAAGTTGAAACAAAAATATTATCTAAAAATTGATAGGTTTAAATAAAGGTTTAAAAATTTGGTTTTCTTTCAATTATATTATAATTTCTAAGTTATATAGTTTTAGTAGTTACTATGAAAATGTTAGTAATGTACTGAATTAAATTATTTTTATTCCCCTGAATTTCATATAAATCAATGGTTTAAAAAAAAAAATCAACCAACCAATCAACTAAACACAAACAATTTGCCTATTGCCAAAAAAACTAAGAGATAGAATTTATAGGTTTTCTTTTCTTTTCAAAGAGTTTTTGTTAAAGATTTATTTTGTGTGTATGAGTGTTTTGCAAAACACATGTGGTACCTGAATGCCTGGTGTGAGGTTAAAAGAGGATGCTGGATCCTCTAGCACTGGAGTTACAGTTGGTTGTTAGCTACCATGAGGGACAGGGACTAGAACCGGGTTCCTCTGAAAGCGCAAGGGCTCTAAACCACTCAATCAGCTTTTTAGCTCTTAGCTTTTTGAATTCTTAATTATGTGTGTTTACGTGTGTAGGTATGTACAGCTGAGTACAATGCCCAAGGAGGCCATAAGAGGACGGCATAAGATTCACTGGAGCTGGGGTTAAAGTTATGAGGTCCTCATTGGGAATGCTAGGAACTAAACTTGGGTCCTCTGAAAGACCAGCACACGCTCTTACCTGCTGAGCCATCTCTCCAAAATGGTGATAGAATTTAATAAGAAAAAGAATACATACTACAATTCCTGATCAGAAATAAGGACTAATTTAAAAAACAAAAAACAAAAGGAAAACTTTTCTTCTTACCGTTTGTCCCAGGAATTCATTCCCAATATACTAAGAAGCAATCTGCAGTAATAAAATGCTGACTGAGGTTTCTGAGGTGTTGGTTCATCTTGTTCTGAGGCTTTCATGTTTAAGTCATTAAAGTGCTTTTCTACAAACTCTTTTTCTTCTGTGTATTGCTTAAGGATAGCATTAATGACATCATTCTCCTGTTTTTCAGAAATGCACACAGGTTGTGGAGCAGGAACATTGAGGGAGATTCCAGTTCTCTGTAAACATTCAGGACTTGTAGTGCCTAAATACTGCAGGAGCTCATCAAGAACATCTTCCTCTTCTCTTATTGTAGACCAAGTTGGAACAGTTTCTCTAAATCTTCTAAGCTGGAGAGAAAGTCCATCTTTTACTGTTATGTCTTCTAAGCATTCGTTAGATGTAGGAGGCTCTTCTGGTTTCTCTTGGTAAGACATTGAAAGTATGAAAGATGTAGGTTCAGGCAAACCACTTACAATGGGTGGCCCATACAGTATGGCAGAATCCCATGAGTACTTTCCAGAGAGATCACGTACTATGATTCTAACATTTGAGTTGGCTGACACAAGGCCAGCAGCTAAACCTCCTCCAGGCACACTCTCTTCTGATCTTATCTGGATACAAGACACTAAGGTTGTATTATTCAGCACAAAGAACTGAATATTTGGACTGTCAAAGAGCTCAGGAGAAAGTTCAGTACTTTCGCTATAATGATTGTCATGATTCTCACACACCTGACTCGTTAGCATAGCAGGACCACCACTCATTGGATAATGGCCCAGGTGATTCACCAGATGGGTAATAACAGTACGGGCTGCTATAGAGATTAATCCTTGTTGCATCTGAGTTTTCACTAAAAAAAAACAAAAACAAAAAACAAAAATCACAAATGAGCAGGAATAACACTGCTTCCTAGCAGAGAACTGAGAACTTCATTGCATTGCTAATGTCACAATCAAATATTTGGATAAACAGTAACACTGCAATTTAGCTTTTGCTTTTTCTCTTTTGAGACAGGGTTTCCCTGTGTAGCCCTGGCTATTCTAGAGCTCCCTCTCCAGACCAGGGTGCCTTGAACTCACAGATCTGCTTGCCTCTGTCTCCTGAGTGCTGGGATCAAAGTTTTCTTATTATAGGAATACTAGCAAATAGTAAGGGAAATTTTTTAATGAAGCAGCTTTGTTTATTTTATAAGAAAGCCCTTTTGAAACTGTTGCTAGTGATCTATAATTTAAATGAAAGCTTTTAAATGTAAGATCACCTTTGAAGATCAACAGTATCAGAAATCAATTTCCTGAAATACACTAAACATACAGATTAAAAAGCCAATAAAATCTATCCAACTGAGATGTTTATCTCATAAAGATATTCCAGATTTAGAGGCATAGTTTGCAGCATCTTTAAATGTCATTTCATTCTGGCTTTTATTACTGATAAAGTATGTCAGAGAACAAATGATATCTGAATTAAATTTCAAGAACGAGAATAAAATTTAAATAGTAAATCAGTGTACCCTTATATGACAAGGAAACTTTAAAGGCCAAGCTCCAAATATGACCTGTGGGCTGGAAAGATCACTCATTGGTTAAAAGCACTTGCTGCTCTTCCACAGGACCCAAGTTTGATTCCCAGCACCGAAATCAGGAAGCTCACAACTGCTGTACTCCAGCTCAAACTAACAGAAGAAACTCGTGCTTCCTTAGGCACTGTACGCATGTGCATATACCCACTAACATACACACACAGATACACAGACACACACATACACAGACACACACACACACATACACAGACACACACAGACACACAGATACACACACACACACACACACACACACACACACACACACACACACTTTAAAAAGAATAAAAATAAACCTAAAACTATAGGTTGCAGATGCAGTTCAGTTGTAGGACATTTGCCTAGCAATGGCAAGTCCCTAAGATTGATCTCCAGTGCTTTACAAAAAAAATTAAACAAATAGAAACAAAATATAAAAATTAAAAGTTCCTGTTGGGTCTACTCATTCAGGCATTATAATTTTCTAAGTAAATTTTATGGGTCAATATGGTCAAGCCTGAAAGTATGTGAAAAGCATTTTTTCCTTCCTTATCCATTATATTAAGGAAACTAGCTAAGCATATTCATAAATATGAATATGAAAGAATATATGAAAGTAAAATAAAACTGAAACAACAATGGTTTGAGAGGTCTAGAAAGGCAAGATGTCTGACATTAGGATCTGAAAGAGGGGGAAATGTAGTGGCTTGAATGAGATGTTCCCCATTAAGATTTGGACATTTGAATACTTGGTCTCCAGTTGGAGGCTGTTTGGGGAGGATTAGGGAGGTGTGGCCTTGCTAGAGGAAATATGGGCTTCCAAATGCCATTTGAAGGTAGCTCTTAGCTCTGCTCTAGCATGCTGCTGACTGCCTCCATGTTCCCTGCCAAGACAGCCATGGGGTCCAGTCCTCAAACCGTAAGTTCAAATAAATCCTTCTTTTTCTAAGTTGCATTGGCCATGACATTTTATCATAGCAATAGAAAAGTAACTTAAGAGAGGAGAGGAAGAGAAAAGCAGCAGAGAGAGGGAAGGAGAAAAACTAAACAATCACTTAGCAAGTCAACTGCTAAAGCGCTGGGCTGTGGGGTGCACAGGCATGTGCTTTACCATTTTCAAGGGAAACGTGGAGCTGTGTCTAAGTAAATTCACTCATAGATTTACTTGGGTCCAAGCTTAGGTGAAGCTCCCCAGATGGAGAGTGGGATGGGAAGCTCCTAGAGGGCAGGTGGCCTTGTGTGAGTGCCAATGGAGTAATAAATGTGATCCTGGGGTAACTACATAAAGCAATACAAAATGTTCAATCAAACAACAATGAAAGCTAATTAACTGCTGCTGCAATTCTAAGGAAGCTAATATAGAAGTCAGCTTTGGACTGAGTGGTGTTAGGAAGAGAAAGGATTGCTTTCTTGACATTGTCAATTTAAAGAGTAGGTGGAGAGCAGTCACAGATAAGGATGTATATATTAGTAATTCATGCCAGAAGAAGATGGTTTGTTGTATGAAGGGTGGGAAGAAGTCAATGTTCTTAACCTCTACCTAAGATTTAGACATAGTTATAGAATGACCATATTTCCCTACTATTCTACTATTGTCAGGAAATAATCTTGTCTTTGTGATATATATGTGTGTATGTATATATATACAATATATCATACATTATATACACTTACTATTATACATTATATTATATACATTATACACATACATATAACATATATAACAAAATTATATATGTATTACATTATATAGTATTTTTTTTCTGAAAGCTAACCATTTGGGAAAACTAGGACCTACCTATCCAAACAAATGTAAAGTTTCCAGAACAGAGATTTTTAAAAGTTCTGATTTACATACTATTAGGGAATGAATAGTACTGGGACTGAACTCAGGACCTCATAGTGCAAGGTCTCACACACATTACACAAGTATTTCACTACTGAGGTATAGCCTCAGCTAACTCCAATTTTAAGTGTTTAGCCTGATGATTTTTGGTAAGATGAATATAATTTTGTTACTATCAAAACACTGAATATATAGAAAACTGCTTTATTTTATGTAAAAAGGCACTTATGTAAATTGTATTTCAACAAACTTACAAAAACTGGCTTGTGCACTGCTGGCATAATTTCTTAAAGAGGAAAGAGTCTAGTGTTACAGTTTTAAGGTCTCAGCCGTTGAAATTGAGAACTAGGACACGGGGTAGGCTAGAAAGATGAGCAAGCAATCAGGTTCTCTGCTCACCACGTGATCTCTAAATCTTAACATGGACAGCTGTTATTAGTATTCTATGATTGTTCAACTGCTAATATAAAAAGTTAATCTTCCATAGTTTTATGCGGGCACACATAAACAGAAAGATGTTTTAGCATATTGAGCTGTTCTTAAACTGTGTTTATGCTATTCTGAAAAACAGACATTTAATACCAGATTACAGCATTAAATAGTTCATCTTAATTTATTCTTTCATTTTTAAAACTGTGTAACTTGATGGTGAGAAATGGGACCAGACCAAATCTAATGTTTGCTGTCCATTCCCTAATAGTAACTGAATAGGTATGGAATTTCATCTTATACACGAGGAGAAATAGTTTAGAAAGCTAAGTGATTTACTAGCTGGCTTTTGCCTTACATATCAGTATTTAATTTCTATACCTTACCTTTTTCGTAAAGTGCCCTTTTCTTTGTGACAAATGAAAAGATTAACTTAAAACTTAAATTTTCTGTGGACAGGATCTTCAAAATGGGTATTATTTAGGGTAACTTACTAAGTAACCAGCTAGGGTGCACAGGAAAAGTTGACCTAAATATGAGTAAGTTATGTTATAAATGGCAATAAATGATTAAAACTACCTTTGTTTGTTTGAGACAAGTTTCTGTGTACACTTGGTGGCCCTAGAACTCACTCTGTAGACCAGGCTAGCCTTTATGTCAGAACTTAGGAGATCCACCTGCTTCTGCCTTCCAAGTTCTGGTATTAAACCATGTGTCCCCCCATCATGCCCGGTGAAACTGACTTTTTTTTTTTGATTCAGTAAAAAAATTTCTATTCTTTCCTTGTACTTTTTCCTGGTGAGTGATATGTTTAGACAGACAACCCATTTCTAAACAATGAATCTTCTAAGAACATAAAAGTTTACAATATGAAGAGAGCACAGATGAAATCACAAAAAGAGATTCACAGAAACACTCTGGGTTTGGCTTGCTCACAAAAAGAACCTCCTTAAATCCCATTATTCCATAAGAATAGCCTAGATTTACATGTAGAAGTTAATTTAAAGCTCCTTTTTATAAAGCTCAGAATAATAAATACGAACTATGCAATTTTAACAGCATTATAAGGAATATATCTTTTAGTAATTTCCCCTTTGAATTTTCTCATAAAGAAACCCTAAGAAGCCCGAGAAGAAGACAGACAAAAGTGTGGATGCTTCAATCCTTCTTAGAAGGGGGAACAAAATACTCATGGGAGGAAATATGGAGATAAAGTATAAAGCAGAGACTGAAGGAAAGGCCATCCAGAGACTGCAACACATGGGGATCCAGCCCACATGTAAATACCAAACCCAGTCACTTTTACTGATGCCAAGAAGTGCTTGCTGACAGGAGCCTGATACAGCTGTCTCCTGAGAGGCTCTGCCAGAGCCTGAAAAATACAGAGGTGGATGCTCACAGCCAACCACTGGACCAAGAACGAGGTCCCCAATGGAGGAGTTAAAGAAAGAACTGAGGTAACTGAGGAAGTTTGCAACCTCATAGGAAGAACAACAATATTAACCAGCCAGACCCTCCAGAGCTCCCAGGGACTAAACCACCAACCAAAGAGTACACATGGAGGGACCCTTGGCTCTAGCTGCATATGTAGCAAAGGATGGCCTTGTTGGGCATCATTGGGAGGAGAGGCCCTTGGTCCTGTGAAGACTTGATGCCCCAGTGTAGGGGAATGCCAGGGCAGGGAGGTGGGAGGGAGTGGGTGGGTAGTGGGGGAGCACCCTCATGGAGGCAGGGGGTGAAGGGATGGGATAGGGATTTTCTGGAGGGGAAACTCGGAAACTGAAATGTAAATAAAGAAAATATTCAATAAAAGAAAAAAAAAAAAAAAAAAAACTCCAAGAATGGCCCAGCTCATTCTGTAGAAAATAAACCCCCAAGCCCAGACATTAGTCTGCCCTATACATCCTCTTCCCAAAGGATAGAATAGTGGGAATTCAGTTTAAAAGAGTTTGTAGAGCTAGGCAGGGAGATGCACTTATGCAATTCTATACTTGGGTCGGCTGAGGCAGGAGCATCAAGAGGAGCTCAAGGCTGGCCTGAATACACAGTAAGGCCTGTCAAAACCACAACATATCCTGCCACCTGCCTTAAGCAGCAAACAAAAATAGCAAGCCTGAAAAAGCTACTGCGACCTGATATAATTATTAACACTGAAAAACTTAAAGGATAAGTTTTCAAATTTAGATATGAGCAAAATCATTTTTTCTTCTAAGTTGCTTCTCTAAATTTAGGATATATGAACATATATGAAAAGATCAAAATTTCTTAACTTGTTAATTGGGTAATTAGATTTATTTAGATTTTTGAGCAGTAAACTAAAGAAAATATTTCTTTCATACTTACCTCCTAAGATAAAAAAAAAGACAAAGATTCTCTAATTTAAAAATTAAAATGAAATTCTAAAATAACGAGTCTGGTGACAAGACGCAGTGAAGACACCAGTGCTTCCAAGGATTTATAACTAGCACTCGTTAAGCAGATCTAGCTAGGCGGGGTTAGCTTTTCAGATTGTCACACTAAACAAATCCTACATCATTTGCAGCAAACCCATAATTACAGAATATTATGGCATACAAAAGCTGCAAGCCATCAAAAGCTGCCACAATTCACTGTGCTGTAAAAGACATGCAGAGGAAGTTAATTTTGGCAAATGTTTTAAATATTAGCTTTGTATAATACGTATAGGTGAAACTATAATTACTACAAAATGGATCTTTGGTGCCTCTTTTCACTCTGCCCCAGCAAATAATGAATTTTGGTTTTTTTGGCTAATAAAACTACTGCCATTTGACAAAAAGCCAACTTCACTACCTTCCCTTGTCCCGCAGTAAATTTGATAATTATAGCCATTCTTGCCAATAGTTTTCAATTCACTTTTCAATCCAATACTGAGCTGATTATGGGCACTCTATGTTTAGAATTCATTGGCCAAAAGGGTACTTGAAGACAATGAAGCATTTCTTAGACAAGGTCACAATGATCAGTCATTTTTGTCTTAAAAAATGAAAAAAAAAAAAAAAAAAAAAAAAACCTCAACAAACCCCTATATGAAATGCCCCTCTCTGCAAACCCAAGCGAACGCCCAGCATCTAGTCACTATAGACCAGAGTAAAGTTATACCACTTGTTGAAATATCACCCTGTTCCTAAATGATTCTGAATTTATGTGGTCCTCACTATCTTTGAAAAAACCCAAAAAGAACAACTTGACACAGGGGACAGAGTACAAAGAATTTGGAGTTAAAAGCTTCTTTTACATATCTTTCCTTTACTTATTGTATTCTACAGCAAAGTTTATATAAAACACATTGAAACTTGGGGGGTGGTTCAGCAGGTAAAGACAATTGCTACCAAGCCTGGTGACTTGAATTCTACACTTAGAACCCACACAGTCAAAGTGCAAAGCTAACCGCTGTGAGTTGTTCTGTAACTTCCAAACACAAGTTGTGTCCACACGCACTCTATATATTTTAGACAGTAATAAAAAATGTTATATGTAAGTAAATTTTGTTTATTATTCTGTTTAAAAAATACTGTATTAGAATGTTACCTTTGAATGAAAAGAATAACCATCTTTTTATATAACATTAAATAAAATAAACACTCTGATATGTAAAGGGAACTTTTCATTACTATCAATTATTGTTTAGTTTCTTTGTCCTATTACTTTGCCCAAAACATGTTTTTCAGAACTAATAATTAAATTCTTATATTCCTATTAAGTGTACTTGTGCTATAGGCAAGTTGTTAGCAAATTATATTTAGTTGGATTCAACTCAAAGCTGTAGCTAATCAATTTCCTTGACTTTTAATCATAACTTCAGTTTTATGTATGTCATCAATCCATTATTAGAGTGAAGTCTTAACTCTTTTAATCATTTGTAGCTACTTTTTCTATGTTGGAAAATCAAGTTCTTAGCCTACTCTTTAACCACAATTTCCTAGTCTGATGGCTCTCCAATTGCGCTTTTAGAGGTCCTTGGAGAAGTCTCTGGAAAGGGAAGAACAACTCTACTACAGCTTTATTTTAAAGTTGTACAAATTGGGCTTCCTTGTAAAACTTATTTGAAGAAAGTCTACTCCTTAAAACGCCTTGGAAGAGCTGCTGGCACAGTAAACCAACTCTCTCCCAGCCAAGGCTGCCTACTGTGCACACGCAGAGCCTTGGAAACCCCAGCACTCTCACAACACAGCCATCGAAGGCTTCTAAGGAATGGAGCAGCCATAGTGTACTGTGAGCTAAACTGTGAACCGTGCTTCACTTTGTTCCACCCACACCTACCTCCTACACCTTCAGAGCACCGGTTTCTCCCTAGTTATTAGTCACTTCAGCAAAGTCGGGGTCCAGATGTAAACCACAAACCAATATTCAGATATTCATAGTTCCTTTGAATTTCTGTCAAACTCGCCTTACTAAACTTTTGATGATAATCAAGTTTTTGATCGTTTTTATTTTTCATTTTCACTTTCCTAATGCTAAATGAAGGGCGAATACTAGCACTAATGAGTTCCAGTATATACCTTCGGGGACTTAAATAATACCCAACTCACTTGTATCCTTAGATTTTAAGTAAATAAAATCCCCTTAAACTGGAATGAGCTTTTAGTTTACCTCCTTTAAGAAACAGTATGTCACCATACACAAAGTTCAAGTCCAAGTGGATCAAGGACCTCAACATAAAACTGGATACACTCCAATTAATATAAGAGAATGTGGGGAAAAGCCTTGAACTCATTGGCAAAGGCAGAAATTTCCTAAACAGAACTCGAATGGCTCAGGCTCTAAGATCAAGAATTGATAAGTGGGACCTTATGAAACTGAAAAGCTTCTGTAAGGCAAAGGACGTTGTCATTAGGACAAATCGGCATCCTACAGATTGGGAAAAAAATCTTCACTAACCCCACATCTGATAGAATGCTAATATCCAAAATATATAAAGAACTCAAGAAGCTACCAAAAACTAAACAACCCAATCAAAAAATGGGGTATATACGCTTACTGCAAGCCTGATAACTTGAGTTTTACCTGGACACATGACAGGAGAATGTTGACTCCTATAAGTTGTCCTCTGTGCATATACACATACACAATCAAATATAAAATGTTTTACAAAATGTTGTTGAAGGCTGAACTCACTATGTGCTAAGAGTTGTGCAAAGGGATTTACATATATAATCTCAGTTAGTACTCAAAATAATTCCTGCTGGAACTAATATTATTATCTGTATTTTATAAATGGGGAACTAGAAAGTCACTAAGTCTATAAGACTTCAAAATTCTCTTATTCTACAAAAATACTATGAAATCTACAATAAAATAATCTTAAAAGTAATTCAGTCAGAGTATAGAGGGCATATTGTAATATACAAAATTAGTAATTGTACATATGAAATTATTTCTTAAACTGAACTAACCTGTGATAAGTAAACACATGGTCAGGTAAACAACTATAGCCAGAGACCTGTTTTCATACATGGACTTAGCACACACCTAGCCAGCACCCAGGCAATAGCACTGTCTTGAGGGAACTCCCATTACCTTCTGTCACCGGCTGCAGTTTAGAAGACCGTTCTGAATCAGGAGAGTGTAGAGGTTCAGGCTCTCTCAGACTTTCCAAATGCATAAAAGGGTCATAATCTACAGATGCCAAATCAGAAAGGCTTATCGGAAAGTACTTTGGATGGCTAAAACTTTGTGCTCCATATACACACCCATGTAAAACCTAGGGAAATATGAAAATACAAAGTCACTGGTAACATAAAAGCTTGAAAAAAGTTAAATTTTTAAAACTTAGCTCTTAAATGAAGGTAATATTATCTCATAAAAAGGGGAGTGAAATGTAACCAATGGTTTTTATATTCTCAAAATCTAACTTCTCTCAAACTTCTGTTATGGAACAAAAAGTTTATCTTATAAGAAGTATTTAGAAGTTACTTTTAGGTTCTTTAAGCAAAGTCTGTGTATTTTAGAAAATATCTAGTTCTAAACAATGAAAACGTTATACTTAGAAATGTTACCAGATACTGAATGCTATTTCACTATTTTTAAAAAGCTATGAAATAAATAAAGTAAGCAAGAAATTTACCTTATAAATACAGTTGAGGACAGATTTTTCTGTCTTCTCATTTTCTGCTCCTGTAGAATGGACTGATTGGAGTAGCGTCTTTAAAGGTAAGGCCATGATCCAGTCCAGAAGGCAAAGAAGTAATGACACAACCAACTGTAAGAAACAACAGTAAAAGGGTCATCAATGTAACTTATAGGAGAAGGGTTTTCCCCACCCACTTTTTTTTTTTTTTTTGAGGAAGGCTCTCATGTAGCCAAGGATGTAGCAGCTATGATGGTCTAATATTAATTATCAACTTGATAGGATCTAGACTCACCTAGGAGACAAATTGCTATGTCTGATAGAGTTTCTAAATTGGATTGAGAGATTCTGTCTCAAAATAATAAGGTGGAAAGCAATTGCGAAAGATACCAAACATAAACCCCTGGCCTCTATATAAACATGCACACATGTGCACATGCGTGTACACAACCATACATGTATACATGCAGGAAAGGTGGAGGTCAGATACCTTAAATGAAAATGTTATACTCGGAAATGTTACCAGTACTGAATGTTATTTCACTATTTTTACAAAGACTTGGTTATGAAATAAATAAAGTAAGCAAGCAATCTTAATCGTGGGTAGTACTTTTACATGCACTGGGGTACAAAACTGCATAAAAACAAGAAAGCAAGAAGGGAGACAGCACTTCTCACTCTCTGCTCCCTAACTACACACACGGTGTGACTAACTTTCCTTAAATTAAATTTATCAAGTATTTTATTAAAGAGAAAAGAAAAATAACTAATACATTAGCCATAAATAACCTTGAATTCCTGATCTTCCTGCTTTCACTTCCCAAGTACTGAGACTACAAACCTGTACCAACATGCCAGGTTTATGTAGTGCTGGGGACTGAATCCAGGGTTTTGTCAAAGCTAAGCAAGCATGTTATCCATTGAGGTATCTTCAGACCTCCAATAATTAATACATTTCTTATTCTTGGGTTCTAGAGTTTATTATAGGAACCATAAATCCTAACTTTAACTATAAACACCAACATAGGTACACAATTCATTAATTATAAAACTAATATACATGGAGGTTGAAAGTTCAGCCCAGAGAAAAAGCATCAAAGCTGGGTACCCTAAGCATTAGACAAAAAGGAAAAGGTAACGTAACTGCATCCAAGTAACTATACAAAGATGTAAGATAAGGCACCAGCTCACATACGAGCATCATAGCTGCTTTCCATTGTTTCTATTCATTTATTATTTTTGTGTGTGTATGTATGTATGTATGTATGTATGTATGTATGTATGTATGTATGTGGGGAGTGGATGTACTATGAAGCTTGTGGAGGTCTGAGGACAACTTGTGAGAGTCTGTTTTCTCCATCCACCATGTAGATTCTGGAGATTAAGCTTAGGTTGTTAGCCTTGGTGACAAATACTTATACCCATGGCTCCATCTCATATCTCCAGCTCTCTTGTGCCTATGTATGTGTATGTGTATTAAGTGTCTTCTCGGTTGCTCTCCATCTTGTATGTGAAACAGAATCCCTCACTGCACCTAGTGCTCACTGACTCACCTAGACTGGCTAAATAGCAAGTCCCAGGTATCCTCCTGCGTCTGGTTTCCCAGCACTGGATTACTGGTGTAGACACTCAGCCTGGCTTTTTATGCTATGCTGGAGGCCTGAAGTGAGGTCGTCAGGCTTGCATGTCAATCACTTTACAGTCTGAGGCTCTCCTCGGCTATGTCCATCATCCTTTTCTAATTTGTAATAGCTCACTGAGTATCTTCTAAGAAAGCAGTTACTCACTTTATTAAATAAAAGCTTTCATTAAGTTTTGAGACAATATTATAGACATAATACTTTTACCCTAAGACAAAATTATCTTATGTATTAGACTTAAAAATTATAATTAATGTTAAGTAATAATTAGTGCCATCCATGAAAGTGACAACCAGGTAGCAGCAGCATGGATCTGTTCATCTTGAAAGATGAATTCTCCAAGTCAAGGTTTAATCCTATTCTAACCAATGGACCCTCACAAAACCAAAACCCTCCAAATAAGAGAGAGAGAGAAAGAGTATCTGTAGTAGTTTAAATGAAAATGGCCCCCAAAGGCTTTTATGAATACTTTGTTCCTCAAAGGTAGAACTGTTTGAGAAATATTAAGGGTGTAGCCTTGCTGAAGGAGCTGTCTCACCACATGGCATCTATGAGAACAATGGCTGTGAGAACCAACAATTGTTAGAAAACACAGCCCATTGCAAACTGGTACAACCACTCTGGAAATCAATTTGGAGGTTCCTCAGAAAATTGGAAACAGAACTGCCTAAAGATCCAGCAATACCACTCTTGGGAATATATCCAAAAGATGCCCCACAATGCCACAGGGACACATGTCCCACTATGTTCATAGCAGCCTTATTTCTGATAGCCAGCAGCTGGAAACACCCCAGAGGTTCCATGACAGAAGAATGGATACAGAAAATGTGGTTCATTTACACAATGGAATACTACTCAGCTATTAAGAATAAGGACATTCTGAGTTTTGCAGGCAAATAGATGGAACTAGAAAATGTCATCCTGAGTGAGGTAACTCAGACTCAAAAGGACATGCATGGTATGTATTCACTAATAAATGGATATTAGCCAAAATAAAAAGTAGAATACCCAAGGTACAGTTCACAGAACTCAAAAAGGTCAAAAGGCTGAAGGGTCGAAGTGAGGACACCTCAGTTCCACTTGGGAGGGAGAAGAAAGCAACCACAAAGGGGGAGGGGAGGGAGGGAGGGGTTTGGGAGGGAAAGGGGGAGCAGAAGGGTAGAAGGAAACATGACCTGGCACTGGGTGGGGGGAAAGGACTGAATCCCTGAGGGCCAGTAGAAAGAGTGGAAACAGGTAACCTTGGAAGGAAGGAGGTTGAGAGGACCCTCTAGAATGTACCATTGACCTGGGAAGTGAGAGACTCTCAGGACTCAAAGGGGAGGATCATAGATGAAATGCCCTATAGTGGGGAGGGAGAAGTTCACCTCTAACAGAAAGAGAGGGCATCATGTGAGGAATGGGGTTGCTATCCCACAGCCAAAGTTCTGATCCATAATTGTTTCTCTCTGAAAGAACTGCAGAGATGAAAATGGAGAAGAGGCTGAGGAAAAGGAGGTCCAGAGACAGGCCCAAAGGGGAATCCAGGTCAAAGGGAGGCCCCAAGGCCTGACACTATTACTGAGGCTATGGAGTGCTCATAAAAAGGGACCTACCATGACTGCTCTCCAAAAAACCCAACAAACAATAAAAGAGTCAGATGCAGATATGTGCACCCAACCAATGAACAGAAGCTGCTGACCCCTGTGGTTGAATTACAGAAAAGCTGGAGGAAGCTGAGGAGGAAGGCAACCCTGCAGGAGGACCAGCAGTCTCAAGTATCCTGACCCCCTGAGACCTCTTAGACACTGGATCACCGTCTGGATCACATACAGCAGCTGAGATGAGGCCCCGACACATTTACAGCAGAAGACTACTGGGTCTGTGTTCAGTCAGAGAAGACGCACCTAACCCTGAAGAGACTGAAGGCCCCAGGGAGTTCAGAGGTCTGGTGGGGTGGGGAAATCCTTGTGGAGACAGTGGGGGTGAGGAGGACGTATGGGATGTGGAACAGCTGGAGGGTGGACTGGGAATAAAATCTGGAGTGTAAAAATGAATAAATAAATTTCTTAAAAAGTTTAAAATATAACATTATGTTTATAAACAGAACACTCTTTTGTTATAGAGGACATTCCTGAGTTAGCTAGTGAAATCTAAGATTTATAGATTAGATTACAATTAACAGATCAATGTTATCACCGAAATGTTGACAACTGCACCGTGGTTATAAAGAACTCCTTTATCTTAGGAGAACATAACGAAGTCTATATGCACTGTGTGTAATATGTAGTACATACTGTGCATATACTTCACTCAGAGGGATAAAGCAAGTATGTACTAAAGGAGGAGAGAGATGAATTACTAATTAATGGCTCCGCCTATTCTGCCGGAAACTTCCCTATAGCATCAAATTATGGGTTCTGGGCGCTTGCTTACCAAAGCAAGAGGCTGAGTTCCATCTGCAGCATCATAATAAACAAACCCAAATAAACCCTGAAATCAAATGTTCCATCTTAGAATGGAACATTTGAATTCAAAGCTTTGAATTGATGTCAGTAGAAAGAATAAAATCTATTTGCCAATGGTACGTTCTTTTCTTCAGTTTCATATGTAGTAACAATTATATGAATGTGGGCGATTTAACCTAAATCTTTTCTCTGACTGTTGGGGATAAAAGTTTAGTTTTGTTTAAAGTTGAAATAATTCCTAAGAAGTGCATAGTGACAGGGTTGTTCCTTCTTTTTCTTTTTAAATAACCATGATTTAAATGATCTTTCCTCTTTTTTCTTTTCCTGGCAGTGCTGAGGATCAAACCCAGAACTTGTTGCATTCCAGGCAAGTGCTCTAGAAGTAAGCCCCATCTCCAGGTTCCTTTTAAGCTCTGTGTCTATGTTTAAATTTACAATGTCATATTCACCAATAACACTAAGTTCTCTCAGAATCTAAAATTCCTGGCTTATACAGAGCTCACTCATACTCTTACAAGCCCATGGCTAAGTAAGAGATATGGACCTCGCTGTAAGTGAACACATACATTCCTACAATTTTAATACTACTCTGTGTTGACAATGGCAACAGCTTTATTCTTGTCCTTGAGTTCTCTAAACAGGCAAATCAGAATAGCTTTGCTGGTGGTGTCTGCCTGGACTTACTCTCAAAGAGAACAGCACAGAAAACAGAAATGTATTTCCCTCCACTACTTCTTATGGCTTCCCTGTATTTCTCCATGGTTGCAGATCCCACTTTCTGAATATCTATTTACATACCTTTAGCCTTGGTTTACATCATTGTCACTGTAGAGACTTTTTTTGTTTTAACAAGTTTATTCCACTTAAGTAACTCATTATTGTTTCTAAAGCAACTTTTCACAAAATTCATCCTATTTCATTGTACATTAAATGCTTCAAGAAAAGCAATTTCAAAGAAAGACTTCCACAAAACTCCAAGGTTCTTCTTATTGTATTCAAAAGCCTTTAAAACCTAGCCATTTCCCATTTCTGTAGTTTCATGTTATTCAATTGTCAACCATATACAGCACAGTCTATGATATGGAACTGCATCATATTTCCCCCAAATATATTATTCTGTTTTTCATCTCCATGACTACATGTTACTCCTTTTTTTTTTTCCTCCATCTTTATTAACTTGGGTATTTCTTATTTACATTTCGATTGTTATTCCCCTTCCTGGTTTCCAGGTCAACATCGACCTAATCCCTGCCCCTCCCCTTCCTCCCCCCATTACCACCCTCCCCACAACAATCACGTTCACTGGGGGTTCAGTCTTGGCAGAACCAAGGGCTTCCCCTTCCCCTGGTGCTCTTACTAGGCTATTCATTGCTACCTATGAGGTTGGAGCCCAGGGTCAGTCCATGTATAATCTTTGGGTAGTGGCTTAGTCCTGGAAGCTTTGGTTGGTTGGCATTGTTGTTCATATGGGGTCTCAAGCCCCTTCAAGCTCTTTCAGTCCTTTCTAAGATTCCTTCAACGGGGGTCCCGTTCTCAGTTCAGTGGTTTGCTGCTGGCATTCGCCTCTGTATTTGCTGTATTCTGGCTGTGTCTCTCAGGAGAGATCTACATCCGGTTCCTGTCAGCCTGCACTTCTTTGCTTCATCCATCTTATCTAATTGGGTGGCTGTATGGGCCACATGTGGGGCAGGCTCTGAATGGTGTTCCTTCTGCCTCTGTTCTAAACTTAGCCTCCCTATTCCCTCCCAAGGGTATTCTTGTTCCCCTTTTAAAGAAGGAGTGAAGCAATCGCATTTTGGTCATCCTTGAGTTTCATGTGTTCTGTGCATCTAGGGTAATTCAAGCATTTGGGCTAATAGCCACTTACCAATGAGTGCATGTTACTCCTTCTGTTTGGAATAACTCTAGGTCTTGTCTTATGTAGAAAACCCTGCTCATCATTGAGAAAATCCCTTCTCCTCCCTTAATAATTACTTCTTCCTATAAGCTATGCTATCTTGTATTGCAGAAACTTTTATTTATATTTTACTTATTTAGAGACATGTGTGTGTGTGTGTGTGTGTGTGTGTGAGTGAATGTGAGTGTTAGGTCAAGAGACAATCTGCAGGAACCAGTCCTTTCCTTCCAAAATACAGGTCCCAGGGACGGCATGCGTCAGGCCCAGTAGCAGCACCTGTAATTAGGGAGCCATTTTGTTGGCTCTCTTCTACTTTTTATAGCAAACATCTAACTCTCATGTGCCTCTAATCTTTAAATTCCACTGGAGTAGAAAATGTAGTTTTAATTCTGTCAAACCAGTTTTAACAGAACAATATTCATATATTTTATGATTAATAAAATGGATTAAGCAAGCAGGATAAAATTCGGTAGTATAGATTTTTCATAATAGCTATGACTGCATAAAAAAGATGATATAAAAGGAAAACTTACTACTTACAAAATTTTTACAAACTAGAATTAGACTTTATACTGCAGCCATACACACAAAAATGAAAGACTCTTGACAAAAGGAGATTATAAGTTGAACATCCTTAATACAAAATCTCTAATCTAAAATCCTCAAAAATTCAAAACTGTGTGAGTACTAACACGCTGCTATAAGTAAAAAAGTTAAACCTGATCTCATATGACAGGATGTAGTCCAAATGTAGGTACACTAAATTATTGCATAAATTACCTTCAAATATATAAGATGTACAAAAAAAATAAAGATTTTTTTGTTTAGACTTGAGTCCAAACCCCAAGACAGCCAACTATATATATGCAAATCTTTAAAAAGTCTAAAGTCTAAAACCTTATATGATCCACAAACTTCTTATCCTTCTATTCAAAAGGCAGAAGTAGGTGGCTATCAGAGTTCAAGGCTAGCCTGGTCTACACAGTGAGTTCCAGGATAGTCAGGACAACATAGACAAACCCTGTCTCAAAACACAAAATATAATAATTAAAAAAAAAAAACAAGATACCACTAATAAACAAGAGGTAAGCTTCTAATATATTTTGTACTCTATTTATTATAAATATCTTTACTTTCCACTGATAACATCTACAGTGACTATCTTCAGAGGTGGTAAATTTCTCAGAATCTCTAACGACTTCATAATCTTACAGATTATAGTAAAATCGTTATAAGTAAACAAAATGTTTGCCAAGATTCCTTACTCTGATATTTTAAGGCAGTCAAATGTCCATGAAATTAACTAGAATGAATTTTAAATGAATTTAAAATTAGAATAAACTTTATTTATTTAATGTGCATAAATTGTCTATATGTATGTCTGTTCACCACATGTGTGTCTAGTGCCATGAAGCCAGAAGGAGGAGTTGGCCTTGGAACTCCAGTGAGCCTCTATGTGATTCTGAGAGCTGAACCTGGGTCCCCTGGAATAGCAACAAGTGCTCTTAACTGCTGAGCCCTCTCTCCAGTCTGCAAAATAAACTTTTTATGTCTAAGTAATGAAAAGTTATATTATACTTCATTTTAAACATAGATGAGTTATCATATAAATATTTATACCTTTAAATAATCAAGATAAATACATATTAAATGTCAAAAATTTTAAATTTACCCTCTTGTCCATTTCATATGATGAAGCTTCTGTACTTGGCAAAAGGTGTGTGATAGTTGCTATTAGGATCTGCAGGCAAAAGATGAATGAACAAATAAATGAGTTTAAAATACATTATATTCCCTGTATTCCTTAAAATTTAATAATTATATGCTTAAGTAATATAAAATCTTTTGCTGTAAGTTTAACATCAATATAACATTTAAACACAGCATCTAACCCATACACTGTAACTTTAATTTGTACTACGTAAGCTTTTAAAGTAATTTAACTATTAATCATTTAAGATCCTTATGCAGAAACCAAAATTACATATATATGTCCTGCCAATGATAAATCATTTTACACCATTTCAATTGACAAAAGTCAATTGATGTGTAATTCCATTAAAGGAAATCTGAAGACAGAGGCAAAGGATTTATAAAAATCATTATTTATAAAAATCACCACTTCAAGAACCATATTCCAGTGCCTTTCCAGATCTCACTGTCTGTAGATTGAGAAGCCTGTATCTAAATGCTTCAAAATCTAAAAATCTGAGAGTGTATTCCAAAAGTTTTTGTGGTGGGGGATCTCACTCGATTGGTAGAGTACTTGCCTAGGATGCAGGAATCCCTGAGTCGCATTCATAGAATCACATAAAATGAGCTTGGTGGAGCAGGCAAGTTATCCCAGCACTTGGGAGGGACAAACAAGAGGGTCAGGAGGACCAGGAGTTTAAGGTATCCTCAACTATACAGTAAGTTTCAGTCCAGCCTGGGCAATAGGAGACTCTGTCTCTAAACTTAAAAGATTTGGATTTTAGAGAATTTGAGATTTTTTGGGATGTTATTTGACAGAGTCTATAAAATGTATCCCAAGACAGGAAAACAACAACAACCACCACCACCACCACCACCACCACCACCACCAGAACCTTAAACTTTTAAAATACTTCTGGTAAACAAGCATTTCAGAAAAGGAATATTCAAGATATGAATCTTGATATGTAAATATACCCTTTGATAGAAGAGTGTTTTAAATTAACACATATTAAAAGCACCAAAAGTTACATAAATGTATGAAATAAAGAATATGACCAATACTCCTGGGTTCAAGTCTCCTGCGATCTATGCCTCCTACGTAGATAGGGTTCCAAGTATGTGCACCATTCCTAGGATTTTTCTTTTAAAGGGATATTTAATCTACTAGAGTATTTTGCTTGCATGTTTGTGTGTGCCTCATATTCATTACTGCCTAGGAAGTCAGAAGGTGCTGGGGACCCTGGAACTCAGAAACTGAAGCTACAGATGGCTGTGAGCTACAGTGTGGAATCAAACTTGGGTTTTCTGAAAGAGCAACAAAATAGCATTGTTAGCTATTGAGCCATCTCTCCACCCTACACCTTAATTCTTCTTCTTCTCCTCTTCCTCCTCTTCTTCTAACTTCTCCTCCTTCTCATCTTCTTTTTTAACTTATAAGTGCATTTGAATATTTGTAGGTAGCATGCTGTCTAAGGAGTGCCCAAGGAAGCTGGATAATGGTACCCATTCCATGGAGCTGGGGCTGCAGAAGTTGGGAGCAACCTGACATGAGGGCTGGGATTGAGCTCACGTTCTCCAGAAGGCTAGTGCTTGTAATTCCTAAGATACCTCACTAGCTCCGTTCCCAGCTTTTTAAAAACTTTTGTGCATATAAGTTTGTCTACATGTAGCTATACATGCAAGTACAGGCTGTGTGGAGGGCAGCGCCATTGGACCTTCCTTTAGCTGGAGACTTAGGCAGCTCTAAGCCACTTGATGTGGGTCAGGGAACTGAGCTCTAATCCTATGCAAGAACAGTAGATGCTCTTAACTGCTGAGGCAGCTCTTTAGCCCCCATTCTTATCTTTTCTTCAATTTCTTTTGCAAAAATTGGGATTGAACCTAAGCACTTGTGTATGGTTGGCAAGTATGCTACCATCATGCTATATCCACAACTCATCAAAAAAAAAATCACTATTTTGAAATAGGGTTTCACTAAGTAGCTCAGGGTGCCTCCGAATATATTATTTTCCAACTCAGCATCCTGAGCAGCTGGTATTACAGATACCAATGTCCACAACCCAGCCTTTTCAGTTTTGTTTGCATGGTGCAAATGTAGTAAAGATGCTGGTGAGGGTGCATGTGCATATGTGTACAGGCTAAAGATGTGTTTATGTCAATACAAATCCTACAATAGAAAGTGAGCTCTGGTGTAATTAAGATACAATGTACACATACACCAAAGAATCACTGTTTCAATCCAAACCAGAAATTTACATAAATAAATAATGTATACAGAAAAAGGCTTTACTTAGTTCTTCTCTCTTAAGTAAGATAAAGAGGTGAAGGAACTAATATATTAAAATATATTTAAGATTTAGATAGTGGAGAACTGGAGAAATGGCTCTGCAGTGAAGAGCACTGGCTGCTTTTCTAGAGGTCATTCAATTCTCAGCACCTACCAGGCCACTTACAACCTTCTGAAACTCCCATTTCAAGGATATGTTATACTCTTCTGACCTCTGTAGGCCAAAGCACACAAGTGATGCACTAACATACATGCAGGCAAAAACACTTTCACACATAAAATAAATGCATCTTTTTAAAAATATTTATTAGATATATTTCTTTACTTACATTTCAAATGTTATTCCCCTTCCTGGTTTCCTGTCCATAAGCCACATTCCTTCCCCTCCCCCTCCCCCACACGGGTATTCCCCTATACATCACCCTTATTCCCCTGCACTTGGGATCCAACCTTGGGAGGACCAACGGCTTCCCCTTTCCCTGATGCCCCAGCAAGGCTATTCTCTGCTACATGTGCTGAAGCCCTGGGTCAGTCCATGTACAGTCTTTTGGTAGTGGTTTAATCCCTGGAAGCTCTGGCTGTTGGCATTGTTGTTCTTATGGGGTTGCAAGTTCCTTCAAGTCTTTAAATACTTCCTCTAATTCCCCCCAAGGGGGTCCTGTTCTCAGTATGGTGGTTTACTGCTAGCATTGACCTCTGTATTGGACATGCTCTGGATGTGTCTCTCAGGAGAGATCTATATCTGGTCCCTTTCAGCATACATTTTCTAGCTTCATCAATTTTATCAAGTTTTGGTGGCTGTATATATATGGGCCACATGTAGGCCAGGCTCTGAATGGCCATTTCGTGAGTCACTGCTCTAAACTTTGCTTCCATATCTCCTCCTATGGATATTTTCCCCCCTTTTAATAAAAAGTCATCCTTCTTCTCGAGCTTCCTGTGGTCTGTGGATTGCATCTTGGGTAATTCAAGCTTTTTGGCTAATATCCACTTATCAATGAGTGCATACCAAGTATGTTTTTCTGTGATTGAGTTACCTCACTCAGGATGACATTTTCTAGTTCATTAAATTTGCCTATGAATTTCATGAAGTCATTGTTTTTGATAGCTGACTAGTACTCCATTGCATAGATGTACCACATTTTTTGAATCCATTCTTGCGTTGAAGGGCATCTGGGTTCTTTCCAGCTTCTGGCTATTATAAATAAGGCTGCTATGAACATAGTGGAGCATGTGTCTTTGTTGTATGCTGGAGCATCTTTTGGGTATATGCCCAAGAAAGGTATCGCTGGGTCCTCAGGTAGTTCAATGTCCAATTTTCTGAGGAACCTCCAGACTGATTTCCAGAGTGGTTGTACCAGTCTGCAATCCCACCAACAATGGAGGAGTGTTCCTCTTTCTCCACATCCTCATCAGCATCTGCTGTCACCTGAGTTTTTTACCTTAGCCATTCTCACTGGTGTGAGGTGGAATCTCAGGGTTGTTTTGATTTGCATTTCCCGGATGAGGATGTTGAACATTTCTTTAGGCGCTTTTTGGCTATTCGATAGTCCTCAGCTGAGAATGTTTTGTTTAGCTCTGTACCCCATTTTTAATAGGGTTATTTGGCTCTCTGGAGTCTAATTTCCTGAGTTCTTTGTATATTTTGGATATTAGCCCTCTATCAGATGTACGATTGGTAAAGATCTTTTCCTAATCTGTTGGTTGCTGTTTTGTCCTAGTGACAGTGGTCTTTTGCTTTACAAAAGCTTTGCAGTTTTATGAGCTCCCATTTGTCAATTATGATCTTAGAGCATAAGTCATTGGTGTTTTGTTCAGGAAAAACTTTTTCTTCTATTAGTTTGAGTGTATTTGGTTTGCTGTGGAGGTCTTTGATCTACTTGGATTTAAGCTTTGTACATGGTGATAAGAATGGATCAATTTCCATTCTTCTACATGCTGACTTCCAGTTGAACCAGCACCATTTGTTGAAAATGCTATCTTGCTTCCTTTGGATAGTTTTAGCGTCTTTGTCAAAGATCAAGTAGCTATAGGTGTGTGGGTTCATTTCTGGGACTTCAATTCTGTTTCACTGATCTATCTGCTTGTCTCTGTACCAATACCATGCAGTTTTTATCACTATTGCTCTGTAATACTGCTTCAAGTCAGGGATGGTGATTCCCCCAGAAGAACTTATTGTTGAGTATAGTTTTCGCTATCTTGGGTTTTTTGTTATTCCAAATGAATTTGCAAATTGCTCTTTCTGTCTCTATAAAGAATTGAGTAGGAATTTTGATGGGGATTGCATTGAATCTGTAGATTGCTTTTGGCAAGATGGCCATTTTTACTATATTAATCCTGCTAACCCATGAGCACGGAAAATCTTTCCATCTTCTGAGCAGATCTTCCTCAATTTCTTTCTTCAGAGGCTTGAAGTTTTTGTTATACAGATCTTTCACTTGCTTGGTTAAAGTCACACCAAGATATTTTATGTTATTTGGGACTATATGAAGGGTGTCATTTCCTTAATTTCTTTCTCAGCCTGTTTATCCTTTGAGTAGAGGAAGGCTACTGATTTTTTTGAGTTAATTTTATATCCTGACACTTTGCTGAAGTTGTTTATCAGGTTAAGTAGTTCTCTGGTGGAACTTTTTGGGTTGCTTTTAAGTACACTATCATATCATCTGCAAATAGTGATATTTTGATTTCTTCCCTTCTAATTTGTATTCCTTTGACCTCCTTTCGCTATCTGATTGTTCTCACTAGGACTTCGAGTACTATATTGAATAAGTAGGGAGAGAGTAGGCAGCCTTGTCTAGTCCCTGATTTAAGTGGAATTGCTTCAACTTTCTCTCCATTTAGTTTGATTTTAGCTACTGGTTTGCTCTATATTGCTTTTACTATGTTTATATATGGGCCTTGAATTCCTGATCTTTCCAGGACTTTTATCATGAATGGGTGTTAAAAACCAACCAGGAGCATAGACAGGCTGGACTGAGGCCCCTGACACAAATATAGCAGAGCTCTGCCTAGTCAGGCCTCAGTGGGAAAAGATGAGTTTAATCCTTGAGATATTTGAGGTCCCAAGGAAGGGAAGGCCTGGCGGGGATGGAGCACCGTCTTGGAGGCAAGGGGGAGGAGGAATGGGATGAGGAACTATGGGAGGCCCCCATGAGGGGGGCAGTGGCTGGAATGTAAATAAATACAAAGAAATCATCAGATAAAATAAATAATAAGCATTTATCTTACAAGAAAATTAGTACCTTTTAAAATAACCTCATGTTTCAAGGTATCCATATTTAAGGAAAATTTTACAAGCCTATAATAAAAAATAACGAAAACTTACTAACCTGAATAATTTTCAAGGGCGAGTCAGGCTGGTAAGTCTGAAGTCGAGGTGCATAATGAACCAGCATGTGAAGCATGTTACAAGCTACATGGGCAACTGTTTTATTAGTAAACTGCAACAACAAAAATCACTGTTATAAAAATTTATTCATGCATATTCATCAATATTAGCTTCTGATAATTTAAAGTTTTATGTTTCTTTTCATCATAAATTTCAGGTATTATACCATACATTCCTAAAACTTGTATTTGTAGTTTTTATTCTGTTCTCCATTATGCTTAACAAAGTGCCTCAAACATAGCATAAAATCAGAAATATCTGTCAATTAACTTGTATGATTCAAAAGTGTTTACTATGTAAATTATATATTTAGTCTCAAACAGATGGAATTAAAAGCTTTAAGATAAAAATAATAAGCTTTCATAACTAAAAATACATTCATATAAGCAGGGAACAATGAGACATATTTGAAATTCTGGCACTCAGAATGCTAAAGCAGAAAAATCATAAGTTCACTGACAGTCTGAGTGTTCTATTAAATTAAGCTTAGCCTATGATACAAAGTGAGACTTTGTCTCAAAAAATAACAGAAAAAACAAACAAAACCAAAACCAACCAACCAACCCCAAAAAAACCCCCAGAATAGTATCAAAATAGAATAAAAATTTAAAATTTAATTCAGACTTTCCAAATGACTAGGTTATCACTATTTTTTTCTTAATAAGTAAAGGTGTTCTGTCTGCATGTGCACCATGCCTGGTACCCGAGGAGGCCAAAGGACGACACTGGCTACCTTGGAACTAGAGTTAGAGAGAGTTCTGAGTTGCCATCTGGATGCTCTGGAATTGAGCTCAGGGTCCTCTTAAAGTAAGTGCTCATAACCACTGAGCCACAGTTTCAGCCCCAAGATTACTACTCCTGAATATAATTCTATTATTACTATAAAGAGAATATTATTAATAGTAAAGCCAAAAGCAAAAAACTTCAATAATTTAGGAAGATCAGCGATTAATCACAAAAATATTAGTTAAAAAACCAAGAGGTCTGGGAAGGTGGTTCTGCTTGTCCCTGTTGCCCATGACTGTGACTCTGCCCTCAACATACACATAGACACATACATTCCTCTTTCCCTACTTCTCCCTCTCTACCTTCTACCCTACCACTTTCTCCTATCCACCCTCTCTCTCCTTCTCCCATCCACCTCTCCTCTCTCTCTCTCTCTCTCTCTCTCTCTCTCTCTCTCTCTCTCTCTCTCTCTCTCACACACACACACACACACACATACACACACACACACACACCCACCTTCCTCCTATATATGCTGGTTTCTTTTTTTTTTAAATCTAGGTAAGAAATAAAATACAGAAAAGTTCAGAACAATGAACTTAAGAGTGTAACCATTCTTAAAGTGAGTCAGAATCAAGAGGTTAATGTAATAACAAAGATAAGAATGATCATTCAATGCCTTGGAAAAATCATGTGTTCTAAACAATTTCAATATATTTCATTATAGTTTTCTTACCTTTAATGAAACACAAATTACATTCAGTGCTTCTTTAATTTGAGGATGATGAGATTCGTGGACTAATTCTTCACAAATCCATATACCTAAACTGCAAAGTGCTACACATCTGGGGGGGAAAGACAGCAATGACACAGGGGACAAACACTTTAATAAAACATAACTAACCATATATTCACTGTTTAAGAGAATCAAAGACTTTGTTACTCTATAAGTTAGTTGATGGTGATGAAGTTACTCAATGTTAGCTGAAGAAAAGGAAGTGGATTCATAGAATAAATTAGGTAGTATTCCTTCTGTTTCTATTTTATGGAATAGTTTGAGGAATATTGGTATTAGGTCTTCTTTGAAGGTCTGGTAGAATTCTGCTCTAAAGCCATCTGGCCTTGGGCTTTTTTGATCGGGAGGTTTTCAATGACTTCGTCTATTTCCTTAGCGCATATAGGACTGTTTAGAGAGTTTATCTGTTCTTGATTTAACTTTGGTATATCGTATCTGTCTAGAACTTCCATTTCATCTAGATTTTCCAGTTTTGTTGAGTATAGACTTTTGTAGTAGGATCTGATGGTTTTTTTGAATTTCTTCGGTTTTTGTTGTTATGTCTCCCTTTTCATTTCTGATCTTGTTAATTTGGATACTGTCTCTGTGTCCTTTAGTTAGTTTGGCTAAGTGACCAGTGAGAGACCGACCCCATGTGTTAATGAAATAAAGTGGATAGAAGTAGAGGACACCCGATGTCTTCCTTTGGCCTACACATGTGCATGCAGGAGTACTGCATAGATGTGTATGCATGTAAGCACACATACACACATGAAAAGAAAGGGAAAGTATCAATCTTCTGATAGTCTATTAAAAATCAAGATCAAAAGGTGGCTATTAAAATAAACTATTTCTTTAGTTATATACAATTTCTATAATATACTTTAATGAACACTGATGTCTACTGCTGTAGTTCAAAGTACTGCATAAGGAATAATAACAGATGAAATATGATGATTAAGTAAATGTACTTAAAGAAGATTAAAATAAGTTATTTTATTTAGTTATTTAGTTATGGAGAAGGAAGACTTGTAGAAGTCTGTAATAATTTGAAATGTGGCAATCAATTTTTACAAAATCCCAAGAACAGTATTTATATTAATTGTTAGGCTTAAGAATAACTGACTTACCGTGCAGGGCCAGAGGGTTCGTCTCTTGCTGAGCTTAAGACAGTTTTAATTATAAGTTCCTAAAACAAGAAACCAAAGGAATAATGAAAGGGAAAAAAGAAAACAGAAGGAATGACTAAGATTTCATGTCCTAATTCAACAAATATCTATTAGTCGGCCATTCTGGGCCAGACACTACTCTAGGGGGTAAATAAACAGTTTCTTCTTTAATAACATCTTAGCATTATTTTAAAAAGTAACTAACAAATCATGAAAACTGTAACTAAAGGACTTAGTCACAGAACTCTTCACTGTGGTTTACACTGCTGGGCACAGAGCCTGAACAGAACTTTTCATAGCACTCCCCTCCATCCTACTCTCAGAGGTAATGAGTTCATAGGACTAAACATGTGATCACGTCATACTTCCTTGTTAAACAGAGGCTGACTTCTGCAGAGGTTCCGAACAATCTTTTTCTAGTTTTCTAATCAGGGTTCACTGCTATGCCTGCTCCTGGTGACTGTGCAAGCCCTTTAATGCTGCAGGTATAGGAAATTTCCAATCCAAATAGCAGAAAAGTTCTATCACTTTGATAGAATTTATCAAGAAATAGAAAGTGGAAGTCAAAATATTTAGCTTTAGTCTGGCATCCCTATTTTAGAAGCTTGTATTAGCAGCAGAGGTCTTGGGCCACATGCTACTTCAACACATGTTCAGTAAATTAAAGAATGACTCCTAAGGGTCAGACATGTGATTAGGCTTGATAATGAGAAAAGGTTTCAAAGCTTTGAAACCTGAAAAGGCTTTGCTCATAGTAGACAGTCTAGTTTGATGCCTGGAGCATTAACATTCTTTAATTACTAGATATCAAAAAGGAAAGGGAGAAGACAGAATACATCTACTGTACCTCGTCTTATTCTTACCTTGACGTCTGTGAACTGAGACACGGCGATGTCAGGCGTGCTGGGATGCAGAGCAGGCAGCTCACAGTATAAGTTGGGGAAGCAAACCAAAGATCCCAGAAGAACCTGTGCTTCCACTCTTGGTGCCTGTGCATCAGATTTAAACAACCTTTAAAATGCTATTTAACTTTGTCCTTTAACTATCACTAAAATATTCTGTTATATAATTACATTACACAGGGCAGTGAGAGCATGAAAAAACTCAAAAGGGAAGGAGAATGCCAGAGTTAGGTTTTCATCTAGAATTTCTGAAGAAAGTATGATCAATCTCATAATGGACAAATAGCAAAACTTTCTTGAAAATCAACCAATAAACAAAAATCATCTGCAGCTAATGAACTTTAAATAAGAACATAAGCTGGTATCAGCTTACATTTAAGCTAATTAAAAAGAAAATGAGTATTTTGTTTACTTATTGAGAGACAACATATTGCTATAAAGGCCAGGGTGGTTTTAAACTTGTGAGACTCCTACTTCAGACTCCCAAGTGCTGGGCTTAAAGGCATGTGCAACCATGCCTAGCTAAATTATTTTACATATAATTCATACTTCATTATCCATTATTCAAGTAAGTTGATGACTTAGTGTCACTACTTTAGGATAAATAAAAAAAGGTTAAAAGGCTAATTCTGTCTTCAAGAAACAGCACCAGGCTAGATGGTTTTTATCTTCATAGGGATATGAAAACCCACTGTCCTTAGAGTTTACTAACATTACAATTCATGTTAGTATAAATCCTCCAGTAAAAGGGACTTCATGTTGTCTTTCATTTGATTAAGGCAATTCTTTCAACATAAACATTTCCTCTTCTGCACTCTTACATGTCCATCAAACAGGAACCAGTGCATTGTTTTATTTAGTTACAATACTTACACACTGGCTCATAGGTTTAAGAATATGTAATAAAAATATGAAACAGTATATTAATAATTCAAAACTCCCATTAACATAAATCATGACTCAATCTCTAAACAGACTAGCAGCTTACACTAAGTGTAAGATTTAAGCTTACACTACTCTCAGCAGAACAGAACAGATAATTTCTGTTGGACCTGTTATAGTATACCTAAAAATCCTCACCCTAAAGAGGCCGAGGAAGGACATTCATAAGTTGAAGGCCTGTCAGTACTACCAGTAGTACATTGTTTCAAAACAAAAGATAAAATACTTCATGTTCTCATTTAAAAACAACCTAGACTTATGGATATGAAACAGCAGATCCATCATTCTAATGTAAAACTATCCATTACAAATAGAGCTGATTTTTTAAAAATATCAATATTTAGTTGAAGAGATTAGTTGAGTTTTCTTGCTAAGTTGGGTAAGGTAACTGATAATATCTGGATATGCGGCTATAAGAGGAGCAAACTTACAAATATACGTAATAGTTCTGTAATAGTTAAAGACAAAATTCTATCAATTATATTAAAATCTGCTAAAGGAAAGAGGGAAACATTAACAATGAAAGATAATATGGATGGGATCTAAAATGAGAATCAGAAGGTTAAGACTTGGAATTGGTGTTTTTAACACCATCCAGAGGAAGATTACCTTTATTTAACCTTACAGGGGACATGTGTGTGTCTAGCCTGTTTCCTACAATGATTGGTTTCTATATAGCCTTTCCCAGTAACAAGCATTATACGAATTAGAAAGCACAGAGACTCTATGTTCTGCAATATTCAAAGGAAGCTATTACATAACTAATATCCAGATGTAGGGGAGGAAAGTTGGTCACATCAAAAGCACAGAGGCAGACTTTTGAGAAAAGTTGCAGAAAATACCACTAGTCATCCGGAGTAACTGGTCCACTGATGAGCAAAAGTTTCACAGTAAATTAATAAGTGACAGTTTGAATATTAACCTCCTTAGGCCTCTATCAATTTTTGCGAGTCTCAAAGAGGCTGATTACCTGGGTACCCTGGTAATATTAGCATGGACTTGTAGCTTGTGTACCATCTTTAGTTTGTCTTCCATGTATTTAAAGCAAGAGTAATGTATTCATTTAATATTCTCACGACACAGGTTTAATTATCTCCTACCGTATTTTAAAGTATTTAAGCCAGTGTTACACCATACTTGGTCCACAGTATTCAAACCCTTCTAAGACATATCCCGCTTCCTGGTGGCTGCCGCCGCGGAGAGCTCATAAACAACACCCCACGAGCAAACTTGAGCCTCGGGACCACAGGTAAGACCAACTTTTCTGCTGCAAGCGATCTGCCTGGTGAACTCAAGACACAGGCCCACAGGAACAGCTGAAGACCTGTAGATAGGAAAAACTACACGCCCAAAAGCAGAACACTCTGTCCCCATAACTGGCTGAAAGAAAAAAGGAAAACAGGTCTACAGCACTCCTGAAACACAGGCTTATAGGACAGTCTAGCCACTGTCAGAAATAGCAGAACAAAGTAACACTTGAGATAATCTGATGGCGAGAGGCAAGCGCAGGAACCCAAGCAACAGAAACCAAGACTACATGGCATCATCGGAGCCCAATTCTCCAACCAAAGCAAACACGGAATATCCAAACACACCAGAAAAGCAAGATCTAGTTTCAAAATCATATTTGATTATGATGCGGGAGGACTTCAAGAAAGACGTGAAGAACTCCCTTAGAGAACAAGTAGAAGCCTACAGAGAGCAATCGCAAAAATCCCTAAAAGAATTCCAGGAAAACATAAATAAACAAGTAGAAGCCCATAGAGAGGAGTCACAAAAATCCCTGAAAAATTCCAGGAAAACACAATCAAACAGTTGAAGGAATTAAAATGGAAATAGAAGCAATCAAGAAAGAACACATGGAAACAACCCTGGATATAGAAAACCAAAAGAAGAGACAAGGAGCTGTAGATACGAGCTTCCACAACAGAATACAAGAGATGGAAGAGAGAATCTCAGGAGCAGAAGATTCCATAGAAATCATCGACTCAACTGTCAAAGATAATGTAAAGCGGAAAAAGCTACTGGTCCAAAACATACAGGAAATCCAGGACTCAATGAGAAGATCAAACCTAAGGATAATAGGTATAGAAGGAGTGAAGACTCCCAGCTCAAAGAAGCAGTAAATATCTTCAACAAAATCATAGAAGAAAACTTCCCTAACATAAAGAAAGAGATACCCATAAGCTTACAAGAAGCCTACAGAACTCCAAATAGATTGGACCAGAAAAGAAACTCCTCCCGTCACATAATAGTCAAAACACCAAACGCACAAAATAAAGAATAATAAAAGCAGTAAGGGAAAAAGGTCAAGTAACATATAAAGGCAGACCTATCAGAATAACACCAGACTTTTCGCCAGAAACTATGAAAGGCAGAAGATCCTGGACAGATGTCATACAGACCCTAAGAGAACACAAATGCCAGTCCAGGTTACTGTATCCTGCAAAACTCTCAATTAACATAGACGGAGAAACCAAGATATTCCATGACAAAACCAAATTTACACAATATCTTTCTACAAATCTAGCACTACAAAGGATAATAAATGGTAAAGCCCAACATAAGGAGGCAAGCTATACCCTAGAAGAAGCAAGAAACTAATTGTCTTGGCAACAAAACAAAGAGAAGAAAAGCACACAAACATAACCTCATATCCAAATATAAATATAACAGGAAGCAATAATCACTATTCCTTAATATCTCTCAACATCAATGGCCTCAACTCCCCAATAAAAAGACATAGATTAACAAACTGGATATGCAACGAGGACCCTGCACTCTGCTGCCTACAGGAAACACACCTCAGAGACAAAGACAGACACTACCTCAGAGTGAAAGGCTGGAAAACAACTTTCCAAGCAAATGGTGGAAGAAGCAAGCTGGAGTAGCCATTCTAATATCAAATAAAATCAATTTTCAACTAAAAGTCATCAAAAAAGATAAGGAAGGACACTTCATATTCATCAAAGGAAAAATCCACCAAGATGAACTCTCAATCCTAAATATCTATGCCCCAAATACGAGGGCACCTACATATGTAAAAGAAACCTTACCAAAGCTCAAAACACACATTGCACCTCACACAATAATAGTAGGAGATTTCAACACCCCACTCTCATCAATGGACAGATCATGGAAACAGAAATTAAACAAAGACGTAGACAGACTAAGAGAAGTCATGAGCCAAATGGACTTAACGGATATTTATAGAACATTCTATCCTAAAGCAAAAGGATATACCTTCTTCTCAGCTCCTCATGGTACTTTCTCCAAAATTGACCATATAATTGGTCAAAAAACGGACCTCAACAGGTACAGAAAGATAGAAATAATCCCATGCCTGCTATCAGACCACCACGGCCTAAAGCTGGTCTTCAATAACAATAAGGGAAGAATGCCCACATATACGTGGAAGTTGAACAATGCTCTACTCAATGATAACCTGGTCAAGGAAGAAATAAAGAAAGAAATTAAAAACTTTTTAGAATTTAATGAAAATGAAGGTACAACATACCCAAACTTATGGGACACAATGAAAGCTGTGCTAAGAAGAAAACTCATAGCGCTGAGTGCCTGCAAAAAGAAACAGGAAAGAGCATATGTCAGCAGCTTGACAGCACACCTAAAAAGCTCTAGAACAAAAAGAAGCAAATACACCCAGGAGGAGTAGAAGGCAGGAAATAATCAAACTCAGAGCTGAAATCAACCAAGTAGAAACAAAAAGGACCATAGAAAGAATCAACAGAACCAAAAGTTGGTTCTTTGAGAAAATCAACAAGATAGATAAACCCTTATCCAGACTAACGAGAGGACACAGAGAGTGTGTCCAAATTAACAAAATCAGAAATGAAAAGGGAGACATAACTACAGATTCAGAGGAAATTCAAAAAATCATCAGATCTTACTATAAAAGCCTATATTCAACAAAACTTGAAAATCTGCAGAAATGGACAATTTCTAGACAGATACCAGGTACGAAGTTAAATCAGGAACAGATAAACCAGTTAAACAACCCCATAACTCCTAAGGAAATAGAAGCAGTCATTAAAGGTCTCCCAACCAAAAGAGCCCAGGTCCAGACGGGTTTAGTGCAGAATTCTATCAGACCTTCATAGAAGACCTCATACCAATATTATCCAAACTATTCCACAAAATTGAAACAGATGGAGCACTACGAATTCCTTCTATGAAGCCACAATCACTCTTATACCTAAACCACACAAAGACCCAACAAAGAAAGAGAACTTCAGACCAATTTCCCTTATGAATATCGACGCAAAAATACTCAATAAAATTCTGGCAAACCGAATCCAAGAGCACATAAAACAATCATCCACCATGATCAAGTAGGCTTCATCCCAGGCATGCAAGGATGGTTTAATATACGGAAAACCATCAACGTGATCCATTATATAAACAAACTGAAAGAACAAAACCACATGATCATTTCATTAGATGCTGAGAAAGCATTTGACAAAATTCAACACCCCTTCATGATAAAAGTCCTGGAAAGAATAGGAATTCAAGGCCCATACCTAAACATAGTAAAAGCCATATACAGCAAACCAGTGGCTAACATTAAACTAAATGGAGAGAAACTTGAAGCAATCCCACTAAAATCAGGGACTAGACAAGGCTGCCCACTCTCTCCCTACTTATTCAATATAGTTCTTGAAGTTCTAGCCAGAGCAATCAGACAACAAAAGGAGATCCAAGGGATACAGATTGGGAAAGAAGAAGTCAAAATATCACTATTTGCAGATGATATGAAAGTATATTTAAGTGATCCCAAAAGTTCCACCAGAGAACTACTAAAGCTGATAAACAACTTCAGCAAAGTGGCTGGGTATAAAATTAACTCAAATAAATCAGTAGCCTTCCTCTACACAAAAGAGAAACAAGCCGAGAAAGAAATTAGGGAAACGACACCCTTCATAATAGATCCAAATAATATAAAATACATCGGAGTGACTTTAACCAAGCAAGTAAAAAGATCTGTACAATAAGAACTTCAAGACACTGAAGAAAAAAATTGAAGAAGACCTCAGAAGATGGAAAGATCTCCCATGCTCATGGATTGGCAGGATTAATATACTAAAATGGCCATTTTACCAAAAAGCGATCTACAGATTCAATGCAATCCCCATCAAAATACCAATCCAATTCTTCAAAGAGTTAGACAGAACAATTTGCAAATTCATCTGGAATAACAAAAAACCCAGGATAGCTAAAACTATCCTCAACAATAAAAAGGACTTCAGGGGAATCACTATCCCTGAACTCAAGCAGTATTACAGAGCAATAGTGATAAAAACTGCATTGTATTGGTACAGAGACAGACAGATAGACCAATGGAACAGAATTGAAGACCCAGAAATGAACCCACACACCTGTGGGCACTTGATTTTTGACAAAACCATCAAATGGAAAAAAGATAGCATTTTCAGCAAATGGTGGTGGGTCAACTGGAGGTCAACATGTAGAAGAATGCAGATCGATCCATGCTTATCACCCTGTACAAAGCTTACGTCCAAGTGGATCAAGGACCTCCACACCAAACCAGACACACTCAAACTAATAGAAGAAAAACTAGGGAAGCATCTGGAACACTTGGGCACTGGAAAAAATTTCCTGAACAAAACACCAATGGCTTATGTGTATGCTCTAAGATCAAGAATCGACAAATGGGATCTCATAAAACTGCAAAGCTTCTGTAAGGCAAAGGACACTGTGGGTAAGACAAAACGACAACCAACAGATTGGGAAAAGATCTTTACCAATCCTACAACAGATAGAGGCCTTATATCCAAAATATACAAAGAACTCAAGAAGTTAGACCGCAGGGAGACAAATAACCCTATTAAAAAATGGGGTTCAGAGCTAAACAAAGAATTCACAGCTGAGGAATGCCGAATGGCTGAGAAACACCTAAAGAAATGTTCAACATCTTTAGTCATAAGGGAAATGCAAATCAAAACAACCCTGAGATTTCACCTCACACCAGTGAGAATGGCTAAGATCAAAAACTCAGGTGACAGCAGATGCTGGCGAGGATTCGGAGAAAGAGGAACACTCCTCCATTGTTGGTGGGATTGCAGACTGGTACAACCATTCTGGAAATCAGTCTGGAGGTTCCTCAGAAAATTGGACATTGAACTACTTGAGGATCCAGCTATACCTCTTTTGGGCATATACCCAAAAGATGCCCCAACATATAAAAAAGACACATGCTCCACTATGTTCATCGCAGCCTTATTTATAATAGCCAGAAGCTGGAAAGAACCCAGATGCCCTTCTACAGAGGAATGGATACAGAAAATGTGGTACATCTACACAATGAAATATTACTCAGCTATCAAAAACATTTCATAAAGTCATTACTTTATGAAATTCATAGGCAAATGGTTGGAACTGGAAAATATCATCCTGACTGAGGTAACCCAATCACAGAAAAACACACATGGTATGCACTCATTGATAAGTGGCTATTAGCTCAAATGCTTGAATTACCCTAAATGCACAGAACACATGAAACTCAAGAGGGATGACCAAAAACGAATGCTTCACTCCTTCTTTAAAAGGGGAATAAGAATACCCTTGGCAGGGAATAGGGAGGCAAAGTTTAGAACAGAGGCAGAATGAACACCATTCAGAGCCTGCCCCACATGTGGCCCATACTTATACAGCCACCCAATTAGATAAGATGGATGAAGCAAAGAAATGCAGGCTGACAGGAACCGGATGCAGATCTCTTTTGAGAGACATAGCCAGAATACAGCAAATACAGAGGCGAATGCCATCATTAAACCACTGAACTGAGAGCGGAACCCCCATTGAAGGAATCTTAGAAAGGACTGAAAGAGCTCGAAGAGGCTTGAGACCCCATATGAACAACAATGCCAAGCAACCAGAGCTTCCAGGGACTAAGCCACTACCCAAAGACTGTACATGGACTGACCCTGGGTTCCAACTGCATAGGTAGCAATGAATAGCCTAGTAAGGGCACCAGTGGAAGGGGAAGCCCTTGGTCCTGCCGAGACTGAACCCCCAGTGAACATGATTGTTGGGGGGAGGGCGGTAATGGAGGGAGGTTGGGAAGGGGAACACATATATAGAAGGGGAGGGGGAGGGGTTAGGGGGATGTTGACCGGGAATCCGAGAAAGGGAATAACAATTGAAATGTAAATAAGAAATACCCAAGTTAATAAAGATGGAGGAAAAAAAATACTACTAACACATCTCTTGACCTCCTGACCTATATTTAATCATTTGATTGCCCTCTCATCAGTATTTTATACACACCTTATGCAATGCCACAAACAGTCCTTTTCCCCTTCACTGTTGGTCTTTTGCAATATAGAAATAAAATAGTCTTTTTGAAGGTGTACATGTTTTAAAATGGTACACGAGTACTTTTCTCTTCCATATACCCAAACCTCCTCCTAATAGGACTTTCAGAAAGTGATCTTTCTAAATACACATTGGTCATGTTCCCAACTTGTGTCCTTAAATGACTCCTTAGTCTTCCTTCTTTTAGCACTGCGTCCATAGCTACTACCGTCCTAGCTGGCTCACCTCTGTGACTTATGGACTGCATCTACCCTGGTTTCTGTGGCATTATAGACTTTTCCCTGCTTTTTAACATGTAAAGTTTACTCCAAGGGCATATTTCTGGGTTATGCTATAAATGTTGGTTCTTTATCCCATTAAAATATTTAATTGTCGAAAAAGAATTCTTGGTTTCATGCACACACAGAGTAAGGACAGGTTATGGTCCACTGTTTCTTACTTAAGCAATAACTTGCAAACCTTTCATTATTTCCTTGCCAGTTTCCTTACATTTCCCAATTTTGAAATCTTTTTTGCCATTTTTTTTACAACATTGAGCTAGCTCATCAATTGATTTTATTGTTTCTTAACACATCAGAATGCTTTTCTTTTTACTGTGGGGACTCCGTCAATTCCAATTACGTAGTAGACTTTCTGAACATGAGTTTGTTATTTTTTAGAACAATAGTTCTCTCCTCTTTTTGCTGCTTTGTGAGCCAAGTCTGAACAAATAGTTTATTACTTAATAAGAACTAGAAATAAAGACTTACATTAAGAAAAGCTGAAGAAGCCACTCTCCCAGCCGCTATAATAAAATCCATAATAAGCATTGTGGCCCCAGGCAAACCAAGTGAAAAAAACTGAGGTGAGCAGTGCTTGATGATCGTATTGACGATGTCCTGAAAGGAAGTCAAGGGGTTAGAAAAATGACCACATTTGTAACTGTGGGTACCAGCTAACCAATAGCATTAACATGGGTCAAGTGTACTATAAAAATATACTAGCTACCTGGAAAGACTAATTTTAATTCTTCCATTCAATCCATGCTCAGTATATTTTGTTAGACACATATTTGATTAAGTGATGTAAACAACAGGACTTTGTTTTCCCTATTAGAAAGTGCGGTTCTTCGCTTCACAGCAAATGTAGCCCTGCACTTTGTAACCCTGACTTACAGAGCAGCTCCTCCTGCTTCCTACTTGCTTCCATGTGATAACTCACACTCTGAATCTATACTGAGCTTACATAATCTACTATGTGGCAAATGGAGAGATCTTATTTTTAAAAATTAACTATAAGTCTTTGAATAATAACTAGCATCAGAAACCTAAAGCTAGTGTTTTTAAATGAATATTCCTTTATGACATTACGGTTTGGAATTTACTAGGAAAGACGCAGTGTATTTGGTTGTATTAGTCAATATGACTGTTTAAAAAACTTTTTTCCTATCTGGTATTAATTATATGTAATAATAGGTATAATTATGATATTTTACAATGTGCACATAATACACTTTGATCATATTTACCTTTGTAATACTCCCTTATCATTGCCTACTCCACTCCCACTGTTTTCCTCCTCTTCCAACCAGTCTTCTACCACTGAATGTGACTGACCTTAGATAAAAACTCTATTTTTGTAGTAGTAAGGAAGAAATTGTATTTGAGATATGCTTAGGTTAGAACATTATAATTATCTCTAAATTAATAAAGTTTTCTCATTGCTCAGAAAGAAATATTAGTATCAACTTTAAATACTAGTGCTTTTCAACTAACTCATAAGTGACACTTAACCAAATTATAATGAGGTTGAAATCTTTCACTTTTTAGTTTTCTAACTAAGATAAAATACCCTGAAATATGTGTCCTAGAATCCTATTTGTGATTACTTAGTGATTATAAAAATGATACAGCTGCCAAGTTAATGGAATTATGATTATAGCAATATAATTTAGTACTAAGAAAATATGAGATAAACTTTCAAGCAGAATAAACCTTATCATTGCTGCATGAAAAGGTGAGCAAATTCATATGCCTCAAGTGTCAATTAAGAGTCATTATAAAATAGACACATTGGAATATTAAGAAAAAACAACCTAAGCAAGGATGGCTTAATCTCTTTAAAAAGTAAAGTGGTTAGCATAATGTGGAAGCTGACAGACAGTCTACGCCTTTTATTGGGGAACTGAGTCCATTGATGTTAAGAGATAGTAAAGACAAACGATCATTGCTTCCTGTTACTCTTTTGTTAGAGGTAGAATTATGTTTGTGTGGCTTTCTTCTTTTGGGTTTGTTGTGAAAAGATTAATTTCTTGCTTTTGCTTGGGTGTAGTTTCCCTCCTTGTGTTGAAGTTTTCAATCTATTATCCTTTGTAGGGTTGGATTTGTGGAAAGATATTGTGTAAAATTTGGTTTTATCACGGAATATCTTGGTTTCTCCATCTATGGTAATTGAGAGTTTTCCTGGATATAGAAGCCTTGGCTGGCATTTGTGTTCTCTTAGGGTCTGTATGACATCTGTCCAGGATCTTCTGGCTTTTAAGAGTCTCTGTTGAGAAATCTGGTGTAATCCTGATTGGTCTGCCTTTCTATGTTACTTGACCTTTTTCCTTTACCACTTTTAATATTCACCTCAATCAAGACAATTTTTCAGATAAGCTCAAAGGCCAATCTGCTAGGTGATTCTAATTTTTGTAAAGTTGAAAACTGACAGTTTACAAATGATAAAACAACGTTTTAGAAGGCACATATATTTACCTGGTCAATATGAAGCAATCCACAATGCATTATATTGTAGAAATGCGTTAAAAAATCTCTATTTGGGGATACATCTTGTCTTCTCTTCATTGTATTACAAATAAGTTTATATGCATGTAATTTACCTTGTTTATACTTATCAGTCAACATGGTTGCCTAAAATTAAGAAATAAATTTTAATACTAAAGCCAAATAATGTTTGTAAATATTTACAATTGAAATTGAATATAATAAGCAATATCTGTTTTCATAAATTTCCATGTTGGTCCAATTTCATTAATGTCCTAGAAGTCAGGACTAGGGAAACTACTCTTATATGAAAAGATTCCGTGTACAAATGAATAATCGCACACATACATATGAATAATTACACACGTACAAATGAATAATCACACACGTACATATGAATAATCACACATGCTTCACTTTAAAAAATAGGTCAAAAAAAAATAGGTCAAACGTCAAATAATAGTGAAGAAGAAATCTCTAAAGTATAGTTCTCACTTTATTTTTTATTTAAAGTAATTATATATAATATGAATGTTATATATGAGTATATAATATGAATGTATATATGAATGAAGTCAAACTATTCTAGAGCTGTGGGTATAGTTCAGAGTTATAACACTTGTTCAGCACAGTCAAGGCCATGGGTTAAATCCTTCATGAGGGAAAATGAATAAAACTAAGTACATATATTTAAAAACATTTAAGACATACTTTTTGCATTTATTTTTGCTTAATTAAATAAATAATATAATTCTGCTATGCCTAACTCTCCTCTCTACTAGCCATTTCTTAAAGATACTAGTTAAAAACTAGGTGTTCTTGAAGACCAAATAATCGTTAAATTATTGTTAAATTTCTATCAATGTTCAAAACTAACTTATTAGAGGAAAATATACTAATGTTTTATATATCAAGCTTACCTTAAAAAGCCAAGGTGTAAGAATTCTTAGTGGAGGAATCAAAACAGGTGGAGAAGGTGAAGTCAGGTTATCAGCTGAAATGCCAAGATTATCTCTGATCTATAATTTTCAAATAAAAGGTAACAAAAATATATTAAACTATTTCCTCTTCTAGCTGTCTTACCTTAAACAGAAGTTGAGTCCTGTCTCTACCATAATGACATATTTCATCATGGTGATTATGGCCAAATACTGAACACTCTTTTAATGCAAAGCATGATCACTTTGTAACAATGCTCTTAAAGGCCTTTTCTTCTCTTTTGGGTGGTGGGTTAGGGTGCAGGGGAGGTGCTTATTGTTGTTTGTTGAGACAGGATAGACGAGGCTGGCCTAGAACTGCTATGTAACCCAACATGGCTTCTACCTCATGATCCCCTAGCCTCAGTATTCCAAGTGCTGGAATTATAGTTGTTAAGCCACCACATCTGGCCTACTACCTACTAATATTTTATTTTTCCTCATCTAGAGCTTTTATTTTCTTTCTTACCTTGGCTAGATTCTGCCAAAGTTCACAGAGGTAATCAAAAACTTGAGCATGTATTTCAGGATCCATAATAGCATTGACATCTCCCAAAATGCCAAGCATTCTTCGCCACATAACAGTAGCAACATCAGCATGCCACCCAGTGAGCGTACCTCCTGCCATCACACTACAACATTCAGAAGGAAATTCACTGATTTCTATGGAAAAACGAAACACAATAGTGTCAGTACCTAAAAGAGCAAATGTAAATGAATTATCTTTAATGTCTACAAAAGTAGATATAAGAAGTGTAAATATAGGTATTTTTTGATAATATCCAATATCTTATCAATTCAGAATTTCCTATGTTGGTAATGGTTTCTTATTGATAGGGTTTTTATTAAGATTTACTGAAGAAAAATATTATGCAACTAACCACTTATTGTGCAGCTGTCAAAAATAGAAGCTTAAGAATTATATAACTGCACAGTAAAGGAACAAGCCCTTTACTGTCAGGGGCATGCATGCTCCTCCCTGAGAAGAAGAATTAAAATAGATTTTGGAGTGGACTGGGACAAGAAGAGATCAGGTGGTGGTGGTAGAGGTGGTGGAGGTGGTGGTGGAATGGGGGTGGGTGGAAGGAGAGACAGCTGGAATTAGGGGCTATGGGGAAGTGTGCAGACCTAGTGCAGTGGAAACTTAGAGGGTAAATCTAATGAAGACTCCTGGAAATGAAGGATATGCATTTAGAACTGACCAGCTTTTGTAGCTGGGCAAGGCTTTCTTCCAGTGTTGGGACTGGGTTGCATTCAGTTGAGTTGCTGGCCAAGGGAGTCCTGTGGAGATCCCTAAATGACCTAGGCTGATACTAGGACAGGAGGCCACTCTGAAAGCTGAAGGCAGGGCCATGATGAGGATAACATTCACATAGCTCACTGAACTAGAGAGGTTGGACTGGGGCCTCCATGGAGCTTTGATCTCTATGTTCTCATCGAGTTGGCACAAAAAGGTACTCGGCAGGCTACATAAAGAGAAACCACCACACCAACTTAGCCTCAAAACCCTCAACCTACAATCTGTCCTGCCTGCAAAATGTACTGGGAGCATTGGTGGCACACAAATTATGAGAATGGCCAACCAATGTTTGGTTTAACTTGAGGGCCACTCCATGAAAGACCCGTGCCCTATACTGTCTGGATGGCCAGGAACAGGAGACTGGATAGCCTAGAGACCTAGAGTAGAACCAAACACAACTGAAAAAAGGAATCAATTCCTAATGATTTTCTGCTATTTCTAATCCTCCAGCAGCAGAAGGGATCAGGTGCAAAGACCCATAGCCAGACCTTATATGGAAAGTCTAAATTGGAGGTCTCCACTGAGTTCCCTTAGAGATGGGGAGCAAAGATTGTAGGGGTCAGAGGAGACAGAGGACACTAGAATAACATGGCCCACTGAGTCAACTGAACAGGGATCATATGGGCTCACAGAACTGAAGCACCAAGCATGGGGCCTGAACTGATTTACACTAGGTTCTCTGTGTGTATTATTATGGCTGTATTTTGGTGTTCTCATGGGAATCCTAACAGTGGAGGCAGGTGTTTCTCTGACTCTTTTGCCTGCTCCTGGGACTCTTTCCCTCCTATTGGGTTGCCTTGTCCAGCCTTGATAAGGGCTTTTGCCTCGTATTATTGTATCTTGTTTTGTCCTGTTTGGTTGTCTCTTGGAGGCCTGCTCTTTTTCTGAAGGGGGAGTAGATCTGGGGGAAAGGGGAGGAGGGGAACAGCTGAAGTGGGGGTGGAGGGAGTGAAAACTGTAGTTCAGATGTATTTTATGACAGAACAATCTAGCTTCATCAACCAAAAAGCAACAACTATAAAGAGAATACCAACAAAATATGTAGAAACAAAATAATTTCAGATACATAGAGGATGGGGGAAAGGAGTAAGCCCTTTAAAGTAGCCCAGGGGTTAAACAACTTTCATTTCTTCTTTTGGTAAGAGGAAATGTGATATGAATAATAAAAATGGGCCTTTAATATGACAATAAATATATTGTCAACTATGTCCTTGACAAATTTTAGAAAATGTGCCAAGTATTTATTTGACACATTTTATACCACGCAGGATTTCGGTTATATGTATTGAAAAAAAAAATCGGTAAAATTGCTAATGTGACAAATTGTTTTACTGAAAGCTTGACTGAGAACAGTGATGATGCTACTTCCTCCTGTGAGTGATCAAAATTCTCAAGAACACTGTTAATGTGTATGGAGAGCACACATAAAATTCTAGCATTTAGAAAACTGAGGCAGGAGAAGGGGGTCAAACACCCTGCCTTTTACTCTCAGTACTTGTGAGTCAGAGGCAGCAGATCTCGGTACAGAGAGTTCCAGGCCAGGCCAGCCAGGGCTACATAGTGAGCCCCTGCTACAAAAAAAGAAAGAGAGGGAGAGAAGAAGCAAAGAAGGGAAAAGGGAGAGGGAAAGGAAGAGAATAAATACCATATCAATAAATTAAAAAAAAGAACGAAATAGTACAATCGCTAATTAACAGCTATAAAAATTATGATAAATTATTTAAAAAGCAGAGATATTTTAACAGTAGCCTTTTTAAGGGCAAGTGAAATAAAAGAAAGCAGAAAAGTCAAAGCCTTAAGATAAGAATACATCGTAACAGCTAAAGTTCCTCTGATACTAGTACTCTCAAAACCCAGAACTATCAAACATTGCCTAGGTCATCTGGCGTCTGAAGAACAGAGTGGTGGAGCTTCTCATCAAGCTGTAGATCCTTCTGTTCCATGTGATCTATATTCAGTGTAGAAGGGGAAGGTGTCTGTGACCTGGACCCCAGAGCTGAATGAACAGGGGAAGCACTTTCTGAACCTGTAATGATAATTTCATATAATCACTATGAAGAATGTATTCAGTATCCTACCTAAGACATAATATTTCAAATACTAATAAGACATAGTTTTAAAACATCAAAAGATAAAGCAGGTTATATACTGTCCGAAGGTGTCAACAAAACACAATATTGTCTAGCATTGGACTAACACAGGGCCAGGAACCATCACTGACACTGACAACTGATATTCTTGGCCTAGCTAGAGAAACTCTCATACTCACTGCTATTCTTTTTCTCTCACTTGAAATTGGGAAAAGTCACTAGCGAACAGAATGTTCTTCATCTCTCATTCCTATCAATGCATTCTCATAAAACAACAAAAACTCATAAAAATGCAATCTGATTACCTCCTCAGTTAAAAATTCTTTGAAGGCAACAATATGCCTATAGTCTCAGTGCTGAGAGGTGTCAAGAAGAGCAGGAATTCAAGGTTGTTATCCTTAGCTACATAACCAGTTTGAGGCTGAGCTTGTCTTAATGAAACCTTGTCTTTAAAATATATACACAAATAGGGCCAGCAAGATGGCTCAGCCAGTTAAACCCACTTGCTTACCAAGGCTGACCACCTGAGATCCCTAGAACCTATATGGTAGGAAGGAGGAAATGACCTCCTTTGACCTCCAAATCATCCTTTGACCTTGAAATGCACCATGCTCACATATGCACACACACATTTACAGAATAAACAAATAAATGTGAAAAAATACCCACCAAGAAAAACTGCCAAAAAGAAAAACCTTGCAAACTGCTAGGTACGGTGGCACATGCCTGTAATCCTGCACTTGGACAGCTAAGGCAGGATGAGCATGAATCCAAGGTTACCCTGGCCTACAGCCTCAGACTGTCCTACAAACAAACACCATCCAAGTCTTCTCATTTATCTTATCAAATTTTCCAATTTCTTAGTGTTCAGGTGTCCGTGTTATTCCATTACAGCTCTACAATCTGCATATAATTTTTGTATTCTATCCAAATATATTTATTATAGGCATTTTCATTGTTTTTTCTCTGCTTTGCACACAATCCTGATTAATTTTTGTCTAAGTTGGTGGTTCTTAACTTATGGGTCATGACCCTTTTGGTGGCTGAACTAACTTTTCACAAGGGTCACATCTTGTATACTGCATATCAGATATTTACTTTATGACTAATAGAAACAGTAGAAAAGTTAGTTATAAAACAGCAACAAAATAATTTTATGGTTGAAGGCCATCACAACATGAGGGACTTTATTAAAGGTTGCAGCTTTAGGAACCACTGGCATGGATACTGTTTTCTACTGAAGCCTACTTCTGACCTTACCAACTCTAAGTCCCCATTATATGGCTTGGTTGACTTTCATATCTTTATACCTCTATCATACTCCAACATGCCTGTTCAGTCTGAAATATCTCTCTGTAGAGTACAACTATTCTTCTTTTTTTTTTCTTTTTCTGGGCTATGATTATTTTTTTTTAATTAACTTGAGAATTTCTTATATACATTTGGTGTTATTCCCTTTCGGTTTCGGGCAAACATCCCCTCCCCCTCCCCTTCCTTATGGGTGTTCCTCCCCCCTCCCCCATTGCCACCCTCCCCCGACAGTCTAGTTCACTGGGGGTTCAGTCTTAGCAGAACCCAGGGCTTCCCCTTCCACTGGTGCTCTTACTAGGATGTTCATTGCTACCTATGAGGTCAGAGTCCAGGGTCAGTCCATGTATAGTCTTTAGGTAGTGGCTTAGTCCCTGGAAGCTCTGGTTGCTTGGCATTGTTGTACATATGGGGTCTCAAGCCCCTTCAAGCTCTTCCAGTTCTTTCTCTGATTCCTTCAGGGGGGTCCTATTCTCAGTTCAGTGGTTTGCTGCTTGGCATTCGCCTCTGTATTTGCTGTATTCTGGCTGTGTCTCTCAGGATCGATCTACATCCGGCTCCTGTCCGTCTGCACTTCTTTGTTTCATCCATCTTGTCTAATTGGATGGCTGTATATGTATGGGCCACATGTGGGGCAGGCTCTGAATGGGTGTTCCTTCTGTGTCTGTTTTAATCTTTGCCTCTCTATTCCCTGCCAAGGGTATTCTTGTTCCCCCTTTAAAGAAGGAGTGAAGCATTCACATTTTGATCATCCATCTTGAGTTTCATTTGTTCTAGGCATCTAGGGTAATTCAAGCATTTGGGCTAATAGCCACTTATCAATGAGTGCATACCATGTATGTCTTTCTGTGATTAGGTTACCTCACTCAGGATGATATTTTCCAGTTCCAACCATTTGCCTCAATTTCCTAAAGTCATTGTTTTTGATAGCTGAGTAATATTCCATTGTGTAGATGTACCACATTTTCTGTATCCATTCCTCTGTTGAAGGGCATCTGGGTTCTTTCCAGCTTCTGGCTATTATAAATAAGGCTGCGATGAACATAGTGGAGCACACGTGTCTTTTTATATGTTGGGGCATCTTTTGGGTATATGCCCAAGAGGGTATAGCTGGATCCTCAGGCAGTTCAATGTCCAATTTTCTGAGGAACCTCAGACTGATTTCCAGAATGGTTGTACCAGTCTGCAATCCCACCAACAATGGAGGTGTTCCTCTTTCTCCGCATCCTCTGCCAGCATTTGCTGTCACCTGAGTTTTTTTGATCTTAGCCATTCTCACTGGTGTGAGGTGAAATCTCAGGGTTGTTTTTGATTTGCATTTCCCTTATGACTAAAGATGTTGAACATTTCTTTAGGTGTTTCTCAGCCATTCGGCATTCCTCAGCTGTGAATTCTTTGTTTAGCTCTGAACCCCATTTTTTTTTAGGGTTATTTGTCTCCCTGCTGGTCTAACTTTTGAGTTCTTTGTATATTTTTGGATATAAGGCCTCTATCTGTTGTAGGATTGGTAAAGATCTTTTCCCAATCTGTTGGTTTGTCGTTTTGTCCTAACCACAGTGTCCTTTGCCTTACAGAAGCTTTGCAGTTTTATGAGATCCCATTTGTCGATTCTTGATCTTAGAGCATAAGCCATTGGTGTTTTTTGTTCAGGAAATTTTTCCAGTGCCCATGTGTTCCAGATGCTTCCTAGTTTTTCTTCTATTAGTTTGAGTGTGTCTGGTTTGATGTGGGGTCCTTGATCCACTTGGACTTAAGCTTTGTACAGGGTGATAAGCATGGATCGATCTGCATTCTTCTACATGTTGACCTCCAGTTGAACCAGCACCATTTGCTGAAAATGCTATCTTTTTCCATTGGATGGTTTGGCTCCTTTGTCAAAAATCAAGTGCCCATAGGTGTGTGGGTTCATTTCTGGGTCTTCAATTCTGTTCCATTGGTCTATCTCTGTCTGTCTCTGTACCAATACCATGCAGTTTTATCACTATTGCTCTGTAATACTGCTTGAGTTCAGGGATAGTGATTCCCCTGAAGTCCTTTTATTGTTGAGGATAGTTTTAGCTATCCTGGGTTTTTGTTATTCCAGATGAATTTTGCAAATTGTTCTGTCTAACTCTTTGAAGAATTGGATTGGTATTTTTGATGGGGATTGCATTGAATCTGTAGATATTTTTTGGTAAAATGGCCATTTTTACTATATTAATCCTGCCAATCCATGAGCATGGGAGATCTTTCCATCTTCTGAGGTCTTCTTCAATTTCTTTCTTCAGTGTCTTGAAGTTCTTATTGTACAGATCTTTTACTTGCTTGGTTAAAGTCACACGGTACTTTATATTATTTGGATCTATTATGAAGGGTGTCATTTCCTAATTTCTTTCTCGAAACATTTTCTCTTTTGTGTAGGGAAGGCTACTGATTTATTTGAGTTAATTTTATACCCAGCCACTTTGCTGAAGTTGTTTATCAGCTTTAGTAGTTCTCTGGTGGAACTTTTGGGATCATTAAATATACTATCATATCATCTGCAAATAGTGATATTTTGACTTCTTCTTTTCGATCTGTATCCCTTGACCTCCTTTTGTTGTCTGATTGCTCTGGCTAGAACTTCAAGAACTATATTGAATAAGTAGGGAGAGAGTGGGCAGCCTTGTCTAGTCCCTGATTTTAGTGGGATTGCTTCAAGTTTCTCTCCATTTAGTTTAATGTTAGCCACTGGTTTGCTGTATATGGCTTTTACTATGTTTAGGTATGGGCCTTGAATTCCTATTCTTTCCAGGACTTTTATCATGAAGGGGTGTTGAATTTTGTCAAATGCTTTCTCAGCATCTAATGAAATGATCATGTGGTTTTGTTCTTTCAGTTTGTTTATATAATGGATCACGTTGATGGTTTTCCGTATATTAAACCATCCCTGCATGCCTGGGATGAAACCTACTTGATCATGGTGGATGATTGTTTTGATGTGCTCTTGGATTCGGTTTGCCAAATTTTATTGAGTATTTTTTGCATCAATATTCATAAAGGAAATTGGTCTGAAGTTCTCTTTCTTTGTTGGGTCTTTGTGTGGTTTAGGTATAAAATAATTGTGGCTTCATAGAAGGAATTGGTGTGCTCCATCTGTTTCAATTTTGTGGAATAGTTTGGATAATATTGGTATGAGGTCTTCTATGAAGGTCTGATAAATTCTGCACTAAACCCGTCTGGACCTGGGCTCTTTTTAGTTGGGAGACCTTTAATGACTGCTTCTATTTCCTTAGGAGTTATGGGGTTGTTTAACTGGTTTATCTGTTCCTGATTTAACTTTGGTACCTGGTATCTGTCTAGGAAATTGTCCATTTCCTGCAGATTTTCAAGTTTTGTTGAATATAGGCTTTTATAGTAAGATCTGATGATTTTTTGAATTTCCTCTGAATCTGTAGTTATGTCTCCCTTTTCATTTCTGATTTTGTTAATTTGGACACACTCTCTGTGTCCTCTCGTTAGTCTGGCTAAGGGTTTATCTATCTTGTTGATTTTCTCAAAGAACCAACTTTTGGTTCTGTTGATTCTTTCTATGGTCCTTTTGTTTCTACTTGGTTGATTTCAGCTCTGAGTTTGATTATTTCCTGCCTTCTACCCTCCTGGGTGTATTTGCTTCTTTTTGTTCTAGAGCTTTTGGGTGTGCTGTCAAGCTGCTGACATATGCTCTTTCCTGTTTCTTTCTGCAGGCACTCAGCGCTATGAGTTTTCCTCTTAGCACAGCTTTCATTGTGTCCCATAAGTTTGGGTATGTTGTACCTTCATTTTCATTAAATTCTAAAAAGTTTTTAATTTCTTTCTTTATTTCTTCCTTGACCAGGTTATCATTGAGTAGAGCATTGTTCAATTTCCACGTATATGTGGGCATTCTTCCCTTATTGTTATTGAAGACCAGCTTTTAGGCGTGGTGGTCTGATAGCAGGCATGGGATTATTTCTATCTTTCTGTACCTGTTGAGGCCCGTTTTTGACCAATTATATGGTCAATTTTGGAGAAAAGTACCATGAGGAGCTGAAAGAAGGTATATCCTTTTGCTTTAGGATAGAATGTTCTATAAATATCCGTTAAGTCCATTTGGCTCATGACTTCTCTTAGTCTGTCTACGTCTCTGTTTAATTTCTGTTTCCATGATCTGTCCATTGATGAGAGTGGGGTGTTGAAATCTCCTACTATTATTGTGTGAGGTGCAATGTGTGTTTTGAGCTTTAGTAAGGTTTCTTTTACATATGTAGGTGCCCTTGTATTTGGGGCATAGATATTTAGGATTGAGAGTTCATCTTGGTGGATTTTTCCTTTGATGAATATAAAGTGTCCATCCTTATCTTTTTGATGACTTTTAGTTGAAAATTGATTTTATTTGATATTAGAATGGCTACTCAGCTTGCTTCTTCTGACCATTTGCTTGGAAAGTTGTTTCCAGCCTTTCCTCTGAGGTAGTGTCTGTCTTTGTCTCTGAGGTGTGTTTCCTGTAGGCAGCAGAATGCAGGGTCCTCGTTGCATATCAGTTTGTTAATCTATGTCTTTTTATTGGGGAGTTGAGGCCATTGATGTTGAGAGATATTAAGGAATAGTGATTATTGCTTCCTGTTATATTCATATTTGGATGTGAGGTTATGTTTGTGTGCTTTTCTTCTCTTTGTTTTGTTGCCAAGACGATTAGTTTCTTGTTTCTTCGAGGGTATAGCTTGCCTCCTTATGTTGGGCTTTACCATTTATTATCCTTTGTAGTGCTGGATTTGTAGAAAGATATTGTGTAAATTTGGTTTTGTCATGGAATATCTTGGTTTCTCCATCTATGTTAATTGAGTTTGCAGGATACAGTAACCTGGTCTGGCATTTGTGTTCTCTTAGGGTCTGTATGACATCAGTCCAGGATCTTCTAGCCTTCATAGTTTCTGGCGAAAAACAACTATTCTTCTTACAAACAGTCTTGTCACTCCTTATACACTGCTGCACTGCTAGTGCCTACCGCCTTGTGTGACGCACGCCATGTGTGACGCACACCGTGTGGTCTTGCTGGTCTGAGCAATGTGCAGCATACATGACCACACAGAGTGGTCAATGTTAGCTACAGAACAGTATCCACTGGTGCTAAACACAAGTTACATATAACAATATTTCATTTTCTCATGTTTAACTTCTTCCTAGCTCATAAATATGAATGTTCTATACCCAATAATTATAAAACCGACCCCCCCTTTACTTTTTTCTAAAAAGTAAAGCACAAAACAAATTCAAGTTATACATTTGTATTTATCTTCCAAAAGTGGGATTTCACATATCACTTGAGTAATTTCTAAAGTAGCATGATAAAAGCCTAAAAGACACATAAAGAACTATGGTATTTGCATCATAACACAAATCAATAATATGATAATTATATATCAGAATGGTATAAGACTAGGTAGAGTTACATTATTAATTAGGTGGCACATTCCTTTTATTTGAGATACAAGAACAATTCCTATGCTAAGAGAGCTGCGCAAGCCTGAGCACTCTGAAGCTTAGTAAGTTCTGTCACACAAAAGCACAAGGGAAATGATCTTCTGAACACTTATCAGAAACTCACACATATGCCAAGAGACATCAATATTTTCATCACATGTTTTGAAATATAAATCTACTTCTTTTATCTCCATGTATTATCTTATTTCATAAAACACATTGAACATTTTAGATTTACTGAGTGTGTGTCTGTGTGTGTGTGGACACGCACATGTGCGGGCATCCAGTGACCACAGGATGTATATGGTGGTTAGAGGACAACTTGTAGGAGGACTTGGTTCTCTTCCTCCACCATGCAAATTTCTAGGATCCAACTGAGGCCGTCAGGCTTGGCAGCAAGCATTTTCCCCAATAAGCCATCTTGCTATTAATTTCCTTTTAAAATCTCAGATTTTAAAATTGCTTTATATAGAGATGCATGACCAGAACTATTACCTTTAATTGTATTAACATGATTCAATGATGGCTGACTTAAAGTTTTTCCCTGTTAAAAAGAGCCTTTTCATGCAAAACCCCCAACATTTTTATATTCATAGCCATATATCAAACATGCATAAAGCTTATATCTACCATATGTAGCAAACTTGTATCTTTAATATTTATCACTAGGTTTTTGAGGTATCTGAAAACTTCTGTATTAAACAGAAGTAAATACTCAGGCCAACTAACATCTCTCTGATAAAACAGCTATCAGTGTGATAATGCATGCAGATTTGATAATTAGAACACATGTTCAACAGTTTTTGTTTATTGAGCATATGGAGTTATACTCATTGATGAATTTTATATTTGGGAACAAAAACAGCTGTTTTTAACTCCTCCTGTACTGCTGATAATGTTGGTGATTGATTTTTAGATTTTTTTTTTTTTTGGTTTGGAACTATTATTCATTCATTCATCCCTTCCTTCATTCAACACACTTGTTTACTTTTTTGTGTATTATATGTGTGTGCAGGCACACTCATCACCGTGGGAGCACGGAAAGGCCAGATTGCTGATATTAGGGTGTCTTTTTCTACTGCTGCCCAGCTTTTAACTTGAGATAGTAACTTTCACTCGATTTGGAGCTTCCTGTTTTGGATAGACTGGCTGACTAGTGAAGTGGACCGCCTGTCTTAGTACCCTGTAGTGGGGTTGGAGGAATTCACTGCTATGCCTGGCTTTTACACAAGTTCTGTTATCCAAACCCAGATCCATCCGCATGCCTGCTCAGCTGATAACCTAACAATGGATTACCTCCCTAAGTCTTGGAACTTTATTTTTTATGAATACAGAGACATAAGAAAAAAACATGGTAACATTTTCTTTCACATTGGGACAACATTTGAAAAACATTCCTAATGTTTTGAATGAACTAGAATTAAAATCAAGTTTGAATGGGGGAAATGTCTTCCTTTTAAATGATGGCTACTACCTCATGACTGTCGACTAGAATTGCTAACCACTGAGTGACCTGCATACGAGTGAGCTGGAACCAGGCAGGCTAAGTTTACAACGCACAGTACAACCTCCAAGCTCATTTTAATTTCTACACTTTGCCTGCAATACACAACTCTGCATTTAATATGATTCAAATCTCAGGAGTCTACTTGCTATATTAAAGTTGGGTTTGGTCACATTTAAGAAAAATTAAAAAAAAATAAAAAGTATCTGAAAAGGATAATTTTCTGTTTAACTACAAAATTCTAGTATATTAACAAACATGTCTTCTTGGCACAGTGCTTTATATTTCCTGTAATAACACAAACAGCAACCTTAACTATGAATAACAATGAAAAATATAGTGAGGTAATTTTATTCTTCTTTTAGATTATCTATTTAATGACTGCTCCTAGTGTGGGGCATGTGCACAGGGTGCACCAATGATTACCTATATGTACTTCATAGGGTCAAGAATCGAATTTGTTTTGTTTTGTCCACTGTTCAAATAAAAACAAAAACAACAACACAAACAAACAAAACCACAGAAACAGCAGCAGATCATACAAGCTGTAGAAGCTTAACCAGAGTCTCTGAAAGTCTGGAAGACGAGCTTAAGAAACATGCCCTTGAGTTACTTTACCAGTGACAGTTGCAACTTCAGCAGAGAAGGCTTGCTGATTAAGGCTGCTTGTCTCTGAGTCTAAATGAAGCGTCGTTAGGCTAGCCACTTCCTGCTCCTCAGTGCTTTGATGATGGCCAGAGCCTGAATCCACATCAGCAGAAGATGGGATCCCAATGTCAGTCCCGAAGCCAAAGTCTGCAGGAAGAAGAAATGCTAGTTCTACAGCAACACTACTCACACATTCACATCCCTCCTAGTCTATTCTGTGCATTATATTCTTGCAAGTGTAAGAAGCAGTAAAACTTTGCAGATCTCAACTACAAAGATTTCTAAGACTGTCAACAGCTCATTATTAACAATAATTATTTTAAAATGGCATATGATATTCCAACACCATTCTTATGTAGTTTCTGATAGATGGTAATACACTTACTTTTTTTAAAGTATTTTATAAATCTCTCTGTCTCTACACACACACACACACACACACACACACACACACACACACACACACACACACGCACGCACACACTTTCTTCTTCTCCTCCTCCTCTTCTTCTACCTTCCCCCTCTTCTTCCTCCTCCTTCTCTTTTAAATTCCTATGTGTCTGAGCTTTGGGTTAGTATACCACTAACCCATAAAGGAGGGAAACATAAAATGCTCCAATGTACCTCCTCCTTACTCTTCACAAACTTAATTTCCAAATTTTTGTTTCTAGTTTATTCTCTGAAAACTAAGTGCAGAGAGAGTTTCAGCAGCATAATGATGTAGTGACATATGGTGCAAAGTAATAGTTGCTGATAATTGAACATGGAGGGAGAGTCAGGGAAGGGTCTGGGTAAACAAGTCCATTAAATAACAGCATCTCATAGTCATGCAAGCTCTTTAATATTAAGACCACTGTAAATCATTTTTATTTTCACATTTTTGGTCTTAAAAATGCAATTTATCTTCTGCTGGACAGTAGTTTTGGTTTCTTTAAATGTGCTTTGTTTGGCAAAATAAAATGGTCTCAACCTGAGATGATTCCCTAAAACTTTCTTCAGCATTTTACTAAAAAGTGAAATCAAAATATACAGTAACAACTACCGAACAATGGAGAACCAAGTGAAAGCTATGCAATCCACGAGAAAGAAAGCAATCAACAGGAAGCATATACTCAAAAGGTAAGAGATACTTGCTGTCAAATTTTCGGCCCTCACACTGGAAGGCACTGAAGGAATCCGAGTGACTATCTGAGCTCATGAGATCACTGCTCCCTGCACTGGCAGGAGACGTCCATTCCGAGGGCACACCAGGGTCATCAACAGGGCGCATCTGATTCTGCTTGTTTAGAATATCAGGAAGGTCTTTCGGAATTTCAAGGCTGCCTGGACTACTTCCCCTTCTTGTCATAGTCTAAAACAAGAAATATTTTTACAGTTAAAATACTTTTAAATTAAGCACCTGAAAGTGCTAGTTTTCAAAATAATCCTCAGAATAAATGCTGATATTTAGGACCTCAGTTGGAAAGGAAAAGCATGTTCATTGAAGATTCAGCAAATTGAATATAAAATTGACTCAAAACAAATCAGTAGCCTTCCTCTACTCAAAAGCGATAAGGCTGAAAAGAAATAGGGACATGACACCCTTCATATAGTCCCAAATAATATAAAATACTTCAGTGTGACTAATTAAGGAAGTGAAAGATCTGTAGGACGAGAACTTAAAGTCTCTGAAGAAAAACTGAAGACCTCAGAAGATGGAAAGATCTCCCATGCTTATGGACTGGTAGGATTAATATAGTAAAAATGGCCATCTTGCCAAAAGCAATCAACAGATTCAATGCAATCCCCATCAAATTCCTACTCAATTCTTTATAGAGATAGAAAGAGCAATTTGTAAATTCATTTGGAATAACAAAAAACCCAAGATAGCGAAAACTATACTCAACAATAAAAGAACTTCTGGGGGAATCACCATCCCTGACTTGAAGCAGTATTACAGAGCAATAGTCATAAAAACTGTATGGTATTGGTACAGAGACAGACAGATAGATCAGTGGAACAGAATTGAAGACACAGAAATGAACCCACACACCTATGGTCACTTGATTTTTGACAAGGGAGCCAAAACCATCCAATGGAAAAAAGATAGCATTTTCAATAAATGGTGCTGGTTCAACTGGAAGTCAGCATGTAGAAGAATGCAGATCGATCCATTCTTATCACCATGTACAAAGCTTAAGCCCAAGTGGGTCAAGGACCTCCACATCAAGCCAGATACACTCAAATTAATAGAAGAAAAAGTGGGGAAGAGTCTCGAACACATGGGCACTGGGGAAAATTTCCTGAACAAGACACCAATGACTTATGCTCTAAGATCATAATTGACAAATGGGATCTCATAACACTGCAAAGATTTTGTAAAGCAAAAGACACTGTCATTAGGACAAAACGGCAACCAACAGATTGGGAAAAGATCTTTACCAATCCTACATCTGATAGAGGGCTAATATCCAATATATACAAAGAACTCAAGAAGTTAGACCGCAGGGAGACAAATAACCCTATTAAAAACGGGGTACAGAGCTAAACAAAGAATTCTCAGCTGAGGAATATCAAATGGCTGAGAAGCAACTAAAGAAATGTTCAACATCTTTATTCATCACAGAAATGCAAATCAAAACAACCCTGAGATTCCACCTCACACCAGTGAGAATGGCTAAGATCAAAAACTCAGGTGACAACAGATGCTGGCAAGGATGTGGAAAAAGAGGAACACTCCTCCATTGTTGATGGGACTACAAGCTGGTACAACCACTCTGGAAATCATTTTGGAGGTTCCTCAGAGAATTGGATATAGTACTACCTGAGGACCCAGCTATACCACTCCTGGGCATATACCCAAAAGATGCTTCAACAAATAACAAGGACACATGTTCCACTATGTTCATAGCAGCCTTATTTTTAATAGCCAGAATCCGGAAAGAACCCAGATGCCCTTCAACGCAGGAATGGATACAGAAAATGTGGTACATCTACACAATGGAATACTACTCAGCTATCAAAATCTGACTTTGTGAAATTCATAGACAAATGGATGGAACTAGAAAATATCATCCTGAGTGAGATAACTCAATCACAAAAAAACCACACATGGTATGCACTCACCGATAAGCGGATATTAGCCCACAAGCTTGGAAAAACCATGACACAATTCACAAACCACATGAAGCTCAGGAAGAAGGACAACCAAAGTGTGGATGCTTCAGTCCTTCTTAGAGGGGGAACAAAAATATTCATAGGAGGAAATAAGGAGATAAAGTTTGGAGCAGAGACTGAAGGAAAGGCCACTCAGAGACTGCCCAACCTGGGGATCCAGCCCATATATATATATACAGCTATCAAACCCAGATAATATTGCTGATGGCAAGAAGTGCATGCTGACAGGAGCCTGATATAGCTATCTCCTGAGAGGCACAGCCAGAGCATGACAAATACAGAGGCGGATGCTCGCAGCCAACCATTGAACTGAGTACAGGGTCCTCTTTAGAGGAGATAGAGAAAGGTTTAAAGGAGCTGAAGGGGTTTGCAACCCCAAAAGAACAACAATACCAACCAACCAGAGTGCCCAGAGACTAAACCACCAGCCAAAGAGTACACATGGACAGACCCATGGCTCCAGCTGCATATGTAGCAGAGGATGGCCTTGTTGGACACCAATGGAAGGAGAAGCCCTTGGTCCTGTCAAGGCTGGACTATCCAGTGTAGGAGAATGTTACCTCCTCCTCCCAGTGTGGAGGCAGGAAAGGTGTGTGGACAAGTGGGGAAACACCCTCACAGAAGCGGGGGAAGGGGGGATGGGATAGAGGGTTTATAGAAGGGAAATTAGAAAGGGGATAACATTTTAAATGTAAATAAAAAATCCAATAAAAAAATTTCTCCATGTACTTCATAAGGTAGTAATGAAAATTCATTTGATAAGTACTTTATAAATGGAAACATGATATACCCACATGCGGGGTTATTTTTATCACAGAAGAGAGAACTAATTCCTGAGCACAGACTGGTTTCGACTGCTAATCATTCTGTTTATCACATACCACTGCTTGGCTTGACTCATATTTAAATAGATATGGATTAGAGTCTGATATGCAATAAAATGGAAGAACAACAAAAAAAGAAAATAAACATTAGGGAAACAGAAAAAATAAAAAGATTCTAAGCAGCGCGTAATGACATGGCTCTGGTACCTAAGCTAGTGTAGTGTATTTAAAGCAATGACCCAAATCTCAAGAGAGATAGTGCTGGGTCTAAAGCTCTTAATCAGAAGGAAAATAAAGTTTACAGTAGAACAAAGAATCAAACAGAAGAGACATTAAGTAAAACGATAGCAAAGATGTCCCCAATGATTCTGAAATCATTGTTACTCAAAGAAAAGGAAGGAAAAGGGAGATAGTGGCAGACAAGTCAGAGCGTCCAGAAGGCAGCTCTGCACTGGAGTCAGGCGAGATACACCAGCTTCTCTTTCACCTGGTGCTTACTAGTTGATGCAAATGGCACATTTTAACGCTGACTCCAGAGTTATCTGAATTGTTTAAGCTATCAAATTATGGGAGTTGGGCCTTCCATTGTTCTTTCCTATTGACAGTCAGCAATTGGTACCAACCTAGGAAAGAGAGTAAGGGAACTGGACTAGGAAGGTGGCGGCTTACAACTTCTAATAGATATTACAGTATCTCCTTAGGTAAAGCTACAAGTCTCAATGTTTTATATTTTTTAATAAAATATATGATTTAAAATGTAAACACACACACGTGCACACACACATGCGCACACACACACACACACACACACACACACACACACACACACACACACACACACACACACACTGGGGATTTGACCTAAGGACTTGTAGACAGACAAGCGCTCTATCACTGAGATACAGTCAGCTTGCTTTTTACTTTTTATAGGACTGGGCCAAACACTAAGTTGTACAGGTTGGCTTGAAATTAAATTGTACCCCAGGCAAGGGCCTAAACTAGCTCTCCTTCTGCCTTAGCTTCCTGAGCAGCTAGGTAGAAGTTCGTACCACTAAGTCCAGCTTTAAAAAGTTTCAAGGACTAGCAAGGTAGTTAGGGGAGAATGTGCATAATTACTGTCAAGGCTGATGGTCAGGGTAAAAGCAGAGAATGAATGCCCTTCATCTGACCTTTACATGTACACTATGGCACACATGTACCTATATATACACACATACAATAAATAACGTTAAAATGTTTTAAGTAATTCACAAATCAGAGTTAAGTTTCAGGAGAAAATCAAGTTTTGAATAAAATCTCCACATATACATTATACTCATCCTTTAGTTTTCTACTTTTCTCTCAAAATCCAGTAAGTTGGAGCTCACCGAGGCATTGCCACTTCGAAGTCGCTCTGCGATAAACTCATCCATCAGGTCAGGAACATTAGCGCTGCTGCCGCCAGTCTCACTATTAAGAGGAGGCAGTTTGGGGCTCGTGTCCTCTTTATTTACTACAAGCGAATAAAGAACTACATATAGTGGGCAATAACTTAACTGTATTTTCTACATCTGAAACAAAAGTAATCCAAAATAAAGTACCTCTGCCATATCAATTATTTGCCAAACATGCACTAATGAATAATTTCCCTCCTTCAGATTTAATTTTTAAGAATTAGTATATTGTATTTACTTTATTTAACTAAGCAGATGTTAGTCAATCTTCAGTATGACCTTAAACAGCAAGAAAGCTATAGGTAAGCACTAGTTAAAGTCAGGTTAATATTGCCTATAAAGAAACTGGTATATTTTTCTTCCTACTCTATGCTGCTATAGAGTCTTAAGAATTCACAATTTCCCTCTTTCCCCAGAGAATAACTGCAAGGAATTTATCCTTTCAACTCATGCAAATCTCAGTGAGACACAAACATACTTAAGTATGGATATAAATAAAAATCTCACGATTTTTTTTTAGGGTTAGTCTATAATTTAGCCTCAATGCCTACGGAAAAAAAGGTTCAATTTTCACAAGATTTAAGAACAAATAAAACCAAAATAGTCGTTTGACTTGCTTAACATTCCCACTGAAATATAATTTTATAGAAACAAGATTACTTTCACTCATAAACTATCTCATGGAACATTTATGTCACTATCATACTGCTGAAAAGTTTGTTTCTCTGTAGAATGAAAACTAGCACTATTCCCATTTCTACTGGATCGCCAAGAATTTCAGAGGTTAAATACCATTATCTCTATATTACTGGCCAGGCTTTGCTAAGCTGTAGTATACTGCCCTCAAGTGGCATTAATGGCTCAATGCAAGATGCATTATACAGCGTTGTTAATCATGCTAACAAAACCATGTTAAAACGAATGAAATCAAAACCTACCTTACTGCTGAAAGTTATGTTTCTGTATGAGAAAAGTTGTCTTAATTTTGGGACAAGATAAAATGGTTACTACAATCTTGCTTCCTTTCGCTAGTCTGTACATTCAGGTTTCATATTGAAATAAGTAAGTTAATCATGAAACCTTAATGCCCATTTAAAATCTCATAATAAAATTTTAAATCTTTCAAAGAGGCAACATATACTCTATACATAAGAATGAAAAACTAAAAGCTTACAGCATTTTTTTTCAGAAATGCCTTAAATGGAAAGAGGCTAAATCATCTTTGAGATTAAAGGAAGAATTTCCTCTTCAACAGTAGTTAAGTATGTTGTTGCTGGTTGTAGAGTCTGATTTCTGTTACGTTTGATGTCAAAGTAACTGCCTACCAAGGAAACCAACTAAGTTAGCAGTAAGAATACGCAAATTCAATTAGATAAAGATGATGCCCTTTTGGATATAAAGTAGTGGGCAAGACAAACTACAGCCAACTCCTCAGGGAACTTCAAGTTTCATGGTACACTCAGGAAAACACCTGAGCTTTGAAAGGTCATTACATTTTCCCTCTTAACTTCCCCTTTCTATTTTGTTGTTCAGCAGCAAAGAGGTTTAACTAAATGCCTCGAAAGGAAAATTAGTAATTTAAATAAATATGAATGCTGGGAAAAATACAGCTGGGGAAAGGCGCATGCATAACCAAACAGAGAGAAAGCAGTGACCATCCCAAAGCTTTTTTGATTGCTTATAGCTTGCTTCAGTTGCATTAAGCCAAACTGGTGCTGTCTTTCTCCTTTTGCGCTCTGCACACTGTTAGTGCTCACCTGCAGCTTTCCTTCCAAAATAGCCCATTACATGACTGTACAGATCCCTCAGTGGAGCCTCGGGTGGCACTCTGTTCTGCCTCTGTGGGGAAACATTTGCCTTCGGCTTCGAAAGAGCATGTACAACAGTTTTATAAACGCCACCCAGGGAGCCCTGCTGTAGTCCTGCCTCATGACTTGATGACCTGAGAGCACTGCGACTACCTGACTGGCTACTTGTCATTCCTTCTTTCTGGGATGTGGTTGTGGGAATCTCTGTGGATTCCTTCACTGCTTTGCTAACTGATGCTGCACCAACCGTATCTAGAGGTCTGTACACACCAGGTTTTACAAGGTCTGTACCACTAGTTGAGCTGGTCTGTGTATTGCTGGTAGTGCTACTGCTACTATTGCTAAAGCCACTGAGCTTCCGTAGTCTCGTCTTCCATGGAGCCTCTTTGTTTTCCAGAGGATTATAAAATTGGACAGACTCAGTAGATGGTCTAAAAGTAACATGAACACTATTTCGTTTCTTAGCAGCAATTTTCATGATCTTGGCCCTATGAGTTACTGTTTCAGACAAGCTCCTCTTAGTTGGAGAAAGCTTGCTAGTGTTTGAAACATGAGGCATTCTGCGGCTTAACGGTGTTTTTAATGCAGTTTTCTTGGCATGCATTATATATGGCGTGATTTTTTCATTAACCTGTACACTCTTAAGCTTTTCAGCTAGGGTCATATCTACACAGGCATCTACTTCTGTGGCTGTTTGTCTATACAGATGTTTCTTTTTTTCTTTATCACATGGGCTGTCTGAACTAGGATCCGATGACTGTTCATCAAGACTCAGTTGCTTAGCCTTCTCAGCAGTTTGTGATCTTGGATAGCTATCTGAGTGGTTAGGTGCAAGAGAACTTGTGAAGACAGCTGAGCTGGGTTCTTTTTGAAATGGTGTATTTTCAGGAGTCCCAACAAAAGACATTAGATTTTCTGATTTTATTTCCTGGCCTACATATTCTAATTTATCTAAAGATGGCATTTCATCTCTAGTTACTTCAATAATGACTTCCTGAGAAGCTGTATCTTTACCTAGCTCATTTTTACTATGATTTTCCTGGTTTTCCTTAAAGTATTCTTTCAGAGAAGAGAGAAGATCATCATCTCCTTCAAGGTCAATGTACTGGATTTGATCGAAAGCTGCATCTGCAAGTTCTACTGGGCCTATTAAATGGCAAAGATGGTCATATATGCTATCACCAACTTCCAGAGAAGACTCTCTACTATGAGTGTCAGTGATGTAGCTTTCAGTGGATCTAGTTATTGACGAAGCCTCTGTGGAACTCTGCAAGCTTGGAGCATGACGGGATGAACTGTCAACGACAGGAACTGCACCTTTGGCTCGCTCAACAGTGAATGGTTCCAAGATGTCAGAAGTGCTGCTACTTCGAGGCAGTGGCTGTTCCTCATGCAAAGCACCAAAAACTTCATTACCAGTGTCTTCACTCTGTGAAAAATGTCTGACTCTGGTTGAGCGGGGAAGGATTTGAGAATCATCAATATCTGTAAAAAACAGAAATTATACAGAGTGGAAACTACATAAATACAAAAAATTGTTTTACCCATAGCCTAAGCATATGCTTTTCAATAAAAAAATTCTGAAAGTTTTTGCAATTTCAACTAAAGAAAACCAATTAAAAATATATAACTGACTCTTTTTTTTAAAACAAAACAAAAAAAACCATGATGGACCCAAGGCATGTGGTGTCAATGAATTAGAAAATGACCAAAATACATTTAAGATGTTAACATGCATACAAACAGTGAGGTGATGAAACATTTGGAAGTGCAGTTTAAGATAGAGCTGTGCCAATAAACCAAGCAATTAAAACTTGTTAGTTTTCCTATTCAAATAGGTTATAATCGGGGAAGAAAAAGTAGACCTTAACACATAAAGCTGATCTAGGCATTCCACTGCAGACATCTTAGGGATCCTCCTTTACTAGGCAGGAACACGACATCACCTTTCCTCAACTCTTGCTATCAGGCTAACCTCATATTGGAATGGAACTCTCCCCTCTCTTCCTTAAAACTCTCACCAGGACACTACACTCTCTTCTGTTTTACTTTATTTACTATAATCTTGTGGTTGTTATAAGATTTATATATTTTATGTATATGAGTACACTGTTGCTGTCTTCAGACACACTAGAAGAGGGCACCAGATCTCATTCCAGGTGGTTGTGAACCATCATGTGGTTGCTGGGAATTGAACTCAAGCTCTCTGGTAGACCTAACTGCTAAGCCATTTCTCCAGCCCTTTACTCAAATATTAAATTTTATTTTTTACCATCAAGTATAATCAGTAAAATAAAGTAAAATCAGTATGCCATAAAAATATTTTTGGTTTTGGTAAAAATATTTAAGTCTTGTAAATACATAGAGAATTCTTATGTACCTGCAAGGGGCCCTTCTCATAAATAACCACTGTGATGACTAGTTTTATATTACCTTGACACAAGCTAGAGTCACCTGGGAAGAGGGAACCTTAACTGAAAAAGTTCTCTCACCAGACTGGCCAGTGGGCAAGCCTGGTGGTGAATTTTCTTGATTAATGACTGATGTGGGAGGGCCCAGCTCAATGTTGGCCGCTGGGTAGGTGGTTCTGGGTCTTAAGAAGGCAGGTTGAGCAAACCAAGGGGAACAAGCTACTAAGTTTCACTCCTCCACCGCCTCTGGGAAGTTCCTGTCTTTAGTTCATTGTCCTGACTTCCCTGGATGATGGACTACAAGCTGTAAACTGAAATTAGCCATTTCTTCCACAAGCTGCCTTTGGTCATTGTGTTTTATCACAGCAATAGAAATCCTAAGTCAATCACCAGATTCTAGAAACTATGACTTCCTACATGTCTTTTTTTTTTTTAAAGAACTACAGATTCTGAAGTCAAAACAGAGATTTAGAGATTATCTAATTTGCTTACAGATGGGAAAGTTGAAACCCAGAAGGACTAAGTTTATTTTTCAAATTTTAGAAGAAGCTTACAAAGTGCTAAGTATGTAAGTCCTCAAAAATATTTATGAAACCATAAATCACAAAATAAATACTGCCTATATATGTGAATATATGTATATAGATTATATGTACATATATGTATACATACATATAAATATAGAATTCTCAAAGTGTAATTGTGAAAGTTAACACAATACCAATAAACTCATTATAAAGTCTTTAGGAAGGAAAAATAATGTATCTACCAACAAAATAAAAACAAAGAATTCTGGGAGATTATCATTGAAATATTAAACTTGTAATGCAAATGCAAGAAGTAATAGAACTAAGTCTGGCTGGCAAGGTGGCTAGCACAGGGATGTAAAATCTTGGGAGGCAGAGAGATGAAGATATGAGTTCAAAGCTAGCCTATGCTACAAAAGTGAGACCCTAACTCAAAAAACAAAAGTAACAGGACTATCACTGAAACACTGTAACTAAACATATAGATAGGAGTAAAGCTATCATTTATCCAAGAACACAAAGTAATATAGATTTAAATCCTACAGAAGGTGAGGGAAGCTCCCTTGTTTACAAAAGGTAAATTGTTATTCAATGTAATTCCAGAATTCATGACATAGCTAAAATGGTGGTCGTTCTGCTATCTTAAATAAACAAGGAAAAAATACTAACCACTGAATCAACATTTCATGGAAGCCTACAATTTTATAAAGTCTTATTTTTCTGGATTTCCTTGGTAATGTTTAGCATTAAAGCTTGGCAAATTATTTTCTATATTAAAAGATAAAATTTTCTGGCTATTATGTTTCAAAGAAAGATACTGTGCTAGTTTGGAAGATATATTGTGCATTGAGGTACTACTGTTAGCTTGTAGCATATAAAGAAAAAACCCTTCCATAAAATTTAGGTTTCTTGAAGATTTGAATGCTGTTCATACAATTATTCCTGTGGATTTTAAGAGCTTTATCATATAGCATGTATTTAATTCAGTAGAAGGAAAACATCAATTACATCAAAATGCTGCTCACTGGGAATGGTTGGTGACTAAATGCTGAGGAGAATGCAATGCTGTTCCTCTAAAGGATCTGAATCTGGATCCAGTACCCAGGCTGGGCAGCCCACAGCATCCACGGCACCCACAGGAGCTGTATGTAGCACTAGCTCCAGGAAATGATTCGCCTTCAGGATTTTTGAACAGGCCCACACACGAATGTACACAAGCATACAAAGTTTAAAAAAAAAAACCAAACAACTACAGTTTATTGGTAAAAATAATTCCTCAAGAATAAGACCTCTTAAGTTAGAATACTAACATTCTACTTGATTTCTAAAAGGCTAAATCTCCAAATTCTCTTTTAATGATGTTAAATTATTTTCTTAGTCAAGCATGAATAGTAGCATTTTATGGCCCTTGAATTTCAAAATGATTGATGTTAATTTATACAGAAACCAATGTCATTACAAAACTCAAGTTTTTTTCTTGATAATTACTAGTTTTATAACTTTTGTCTATTTTGGCAACAATATCAATGTACCTTCATGGTAAGATTTTCTATGTAGATGTAGTAAACATATTTTAGCAAAATCTTATTATAAAAGATGAGATGTCTCAGTGGGCAAAGTAGTCTTACATTATAGAATCATATTAAGACTTTTTTGCTTTTTTAAGACTCTAAGAGTCACATATACATGTTTTATGTTTATGTGTGTTGATGCTCATGTATGCATGTTTTTATTTGTGTGTGCAGCTATATGTACATGTTTGTTTAGATTTATATTAGACTACAGTGTTTTGTTTACGAGCAGGCTACACATGGATTGCTTCTTTTATTTTATTTTTTCCCTTTCTGAAACAGGCATTCACTTTTTTAGCCCAGGCTGGCATAGCACTCACTACATTGCACAAACGGTCTTCAAAATTCGCAAGTTTGAGTTGATCTTCCTGCCTCAGCTTGTACTTGTTAGGATTAGAGGCATAAGCTACTATACCCATATTTACCAACTGTCCTTTTAAATTATCATCAAATTTTACTTTGGAATTATTAAGATAAATTAAATAAGAGATTTAGAAGGCCAAGACTTAGGCACATGCTGATAATCCCAGTATTCTGTAGTTCAAGCATGGAAGATGAGGAATGCAAAGTCATCCTCTGCTCTACAAGTAAGTGCAGGGACAAGACCTGAAGATAGAATTTGGAACTCTGCTATAACCATTATATTATAGGTGCAAAGAGCTATCAAAGATGGATATGCCATTACATACTGATGATAGAAAAAGGAAGTTTTTTTTTTCATTGCTAAAGAGGGACTTACTTGTTTAGTTGGAAAATTTCCATTCTTATTTGGCAAAGTTTAAACAAAGAGGAGGGAACAGAGACCATCTATCTTCTGACAGAACACAAAATTACAAATAATAAATTGTATCTATTAATAAAAGATTTTATATACCTTCTTTCATAAAAGTATTGGCAACAACAAATTTGATTAAGAAACACCTGTCTTCAGCAATTGGGGTGGGGGAGGCACGGGAAACCATGAAAACCACTGCTTTTTCTTTATCTAGTTCTCGTCTATTCTTTTGGGGGGGGGTTGTAGGCTATTTTAGGTTTTTGGTTTTTTTTTTTAACAGAGCTTGGCATGTAGCTCAGGTTAGCCTCATACTCACAATTTCCTACCTCATCTTCCCAAGTGCTTCAATTATGCCCAGCTTGTGCAGTCCACTTCTTTTTTTTTTTTTATTAATCATTTCATTTGTTTACATTTTAATCACTATCCCTCTTCCTGGTCTCCCCTCCACCCAATCCCCCACTTTGCCTCTAAGAGGATGCTCCCTCATCCACCCACACCTTCTCTCCTCTAGCACTATCCTTCTCTAGGGTATCAAGCCTCCACAGAACCAGGCATATTCCCTCCCACTGATGCCAGATAAGGCAATCCTGTGCTACATATATAGCATGAGCCATGGACTGGCCCATGTATACTCTATGGTTGATAGTTTAGTCCTTGGGAGCTGAGGGTGTCTGCTTAATTGATATTATTGTTTTTCCTATGGGCTTGCAATCCCCTTCAGCTCCTTTAACCCTTCTCCTAACTCTTCCACTGGGGTCCCTGGGATCAGTCCCAGGGTTGGCTTTGAGTATCTACATCTGTCTTAGTCAGGTGCTTGCAGAGTCTCTCAGAGGACAGCCATACCTGTCTGTTATGCACATCTTAGCATCAGCAATAGTGTCGTAGGTTTGGTGGCTGCAGATGGATCACACAGTAGGGCAGTCTTTGGATGGACTTTTCTTTAGCCTCTGCTCCAATTCTGTCTCTGCATTTCCTTTAGACAGGGACAATTCTGGATTAAAATATTTTAGATGGGTGGGTGGCCCCATCTAAACCCATCTAGGGTTGGTAAAGATTTTTTTCCAATCTGTAGGATGCCGACTTGTCCTATTGACAGTGTCCTTTGCCTTACAGAAGCTTTTCAGTTTCATGAGGTCCCATTTGTCAATTGTTGATCTTAGAGCCTGAGCTCTAAGATCTGAGTTCGGTTCAGGAAATTTTCTCCTCTGTCGATGTGTTCAAGGCTCTTTCCCACTTTCTCTTCTATTGGATTCAGCATGTCTGGTTTTATATGGGGCCAGGGCCAGAGGTGGCGCTTGATCCACTTGGACTTGAACTTTGTACAAGGAGATAAAAATGGATCAATTTGCATTCAACATGCAGACCACCAGTGAGACCAGCACCATTAGTTGAAAATGCTTTTTTTCCCCTAGCTGGTTTTGGCTTCTTTGTCAAAGATCAAGTGACCACAGGTATACTGGTATATTTCTGGCCTTCAATTTCATTCCATTGATCTACCTGTCTGTCTCTGTACCAATACCATGCAGGTTTTTATCACTATTGCTCTGTAGTATAGCCTGAGGTCAGAGACAGTGATGCCCCAAGAAGTTCTTTTATTTTTGAGAATTGATTTTGCTACTCTGGGATTTTTGTTATTCAAAATATATTTGAGAATTGCTCTTTCTATCTCTGTAATTGAAGTTTTGATGGGGACTGCATTGAATCTGTAGATTGCTTTGGGCAAGATGGCCATTTTTACTATATTAATTCTACCAATGAGCATGTGAGGTCTTTCCATCTTCTGAGGTCTTCAATTTCTTTTTTCAGAGACTTGAAGTTCTTGTCATATAGATCTTTCATTTGCTTGGTTAGAGTTATGCCAAGATACTTTATTATGAAGGGTGTTGCTTCCTTAATTTCTTTCTTAACCAATTTATCTGTTGTGTAGAGAAAGGCTATTGATTTGAGTTAATTTTATATCCAGCCACTTTGCTGAAATTGTTTATTGGCTGTAGAAGTCCTCTGGTAGAATTTTTGGGGTCGCTTATGTATACTATCATATCATCTGCAAATAGAGATACCCTGACTTCTTCCTTTCTGATTTGTATCTCCTTGATCTCCTTTTATTGTCTAGTTGCTCTGGCTAGAACTTTGAGTACTATATTGAATAAATAGGGAGAGAGTGGGCAACCTTGTCCTGTCCCTGATTTTAGTGGGATTGCTTCAAATTTCTCTCCATTTAATTTGATGTTGGCTGTTGGTTTGCTAAATATTGATTTTATTGAGTATTTCTGCATCGATAGTCAAAAGCAAAATTGGTCTGAAGTTCTCTTTCTTTGTTGCGTCTTTGTGTGGCTTCGACAGCGGTGTCATAGAATGAATAATTCCCTCTGAATTGTTACGTTTAAAGACTTTTTTTTACACCCCCCCACAAATCTTCCTAATCTTCCACTCTGCCTCAGTTCCACTGGTGCTAGAATTATGGACCTGCATCACTACTGCTGGCTTAGTTATGACTTGACTGTCCATCAGTATTGTTTTTTTTTTTTAAATACATCAAACTACTCTAAAATAAAATTTACTCGAACTTTAGAAGAAACAAAAATAATTAACCAGGTGGAGATTCAAGTCATGATTTCTGCTTATCAGCTTGGCACTAATTTTATATAACTTTACCATATAACTATCTTTTCTTTTGCCTCTACCTACCTCCATGCCTTCAATCTGCTTCCATGAGTCACAAATGCAAAATCAAACAATAACTCAGATCCCTACAAATATAAACTTATAAGCTCATCACATCATAATGCATTTTTTTTAATTTAAAGGTTAATTCAATGTCTTCTAAATGTGTGTTCTATGGAGCTTAATTCTATTATATATTAAACTGTCAAAAAGTTGGACAAGTGTTTATTCTGAAATAAAGGTGAAAAGTATTGGATTATGGAATTTTTATTTTTTAAGAGACTTCTGAATCCTTCAATAGGTTAGCAAATACTATGAGTCTTTAATTATTTCCTTTTTATAACTTATTATATCTTAAAAAGTATTCTAAACCTTGAATGTATCAGCTTGCAAATGAGGGCTTCATCTTAAGTCAGTTTTCAGGGAAATGAGAATTTGCTTGCCTCTTATATAAGTTCTAAGAGAAAAATAGTTTCAAATTGAAAGTAACTTTAGCTATGCTTTGACATTGTATATATGCATTTGCATAAAACTTTGGTGGTAAAGTTATCTTAACTTATGAACAAAGTGGTTTTAGAGAGTTATGTGTGTGTGTGTGTGTGTTTTTTTGTTTTTTTTTTTCCCCCTGCAGCTGGGGACTGAACCCAGGGCCTTGCGCTTGCTAGGCAAGCGCGCTACCACTGAGCTAAATCCCCAACCCATGTGTGTTTTTTAAATGCACTTTCTGAGATAATCCACAGTCTAAAATGATACTGGGCACAGGGAGCTCATGTCTAAGCAGGAGGATCGTCATGAGTTTGAAGCCAGTCTGAAATACAGACTTAAGACCATGACCAAAAACAATAAATATAAATAAACAATTCTGATAAGCAAGATAAAATATTTTGTTCTAATACATTCTAGTTTGTCAACATTAACTAAAATATTTAAATTAGTTATAGAAGGCATTTTATCTCAAATGAGAAAAATTAAGGCAAAACCCATAGCACTTGAGAAATTGTTTAAATATTATCTATAAATATTAAAAAGATCTTTAAAAAAGATCTGTACGACTTATTTATAACAAAGCAAGAATTGTGACATAGAAGCTTAAGGCAATACTTGGAAACTTTGGAAAGAGACAACCTAGCCTGGGCCCAGTACTTGGCAGTAGAGCAAGAGGATCAAGGTCATCCTTCATCCTTAGTTCAGAACCAGCCTGGGCTGCATGAGACTGTCTCAAAAACAGGATGGGCATGGAAAGCAATGAGGAACACTTCAGTTTTCTTCTCGCTTTTACAGACATACTTCATTGCTCCTTCAGTGTGGACCTGGTGCCTCTTTTGTAGAATGACAGTACTTACTATGGCCAACAAGAAACCCAACCCAAGGAAACAGTCCAGACTGAAAACAATGATCAGATTAACTTGAAAGTGGCAGCACATGGTGCAGTTTAAGAAGCAAACAACTCTTAGTGAGCCAATGAGAGCCAACTGCAAAGGGCAGGGCTTGATGTTCAAACAGAACAATTTGTGGTTTGATGGAACACCAATTAGTGAAATGAACTCACATGCACAGGTGGCAGTGGAGGGAACAGCTTTAATTGGTGCGTTCTAGCAGCATGTGTCTATAAACAGGGGCCTGCTGCTTCACTCATGAGTTGTGTTACAGACCAAGAGCACATTCTCAATTAGAAAGCAGAGATTTGGTTCCAACATATCCTGTCCACTACAGTATAGGTCTTTGTTCTTTGGTTCCCTCACCCCATTTCTTTATTGTACAGAAATAACTGGTGTGAATAGTAGAGAGGTTTCCCTTCAAGTCAAGCATCTTATTTAAATAAAATTCTTGTATTTTTTAATTAGCACTAAGATAATTTGTCAAAAATTTGAAGTTTCAGGTAGGAAAATTTAGAAGTCCCAAAAGTTCTAAAAGCAAAAACAATCTTTCTGACAGTTTTTAAAACAAGAAACTTATCTGATTCGATCCAAAATTTAAGAATGGCCAATTTCTTTTTAATTTTTCTAAATAAGTAAAAAAAAAAAAAGTTTGTATTACATGTGCTAAGTATATATGCTTTTGAAAGCCTGAATCAAAAGAATTTATCTGGTTACAATAACCTAGTTTTTCAATTGTACCCAATTCATATCAGTCAAGCTTTGCTTTGTTGGCCAATTTAACTAAATGAAGTACAGTTAGACATATGCAGACAAGAGCGGTGCTATCTGCCTAGGAAGGACAGTGTTTGAATGGAGCGAGAAAAATACAAAATGTTTTCTATGTCTAAAAACAAAATTATTTATTCATTCATTTATTTAGAATAAAGGGCCATATTTAAAAAAATTATGTACCATTTTTCTCATCCATTAAAGTGTGCATTATTCCATATATACATCATCTAACTGTCCTACAGTTTCACACTGGTAGCCATAAAATTTACTCATTTATCTTCATCAAATACTACCGTCAAGATCAGATGGACATGATGGCACATTCCTTTAATCCAGCACTCCCCAGGGCAAAAACAGGTGATGTCTGAGTTTGAGGCCAACCTGATCTACAGAGTGAGTAAATCCTGTCTCAAAACAAAACAGTATCAAGATAAAACAAACAAACAAAAAATCCTACAGATCAGCCAAGGTTTGAATTGAGGCCAAATTTCCTGTTACTTTTGTCATTTAACTGCAAAACCAAATTCCAATTTAATTATAAACTATGTCCAATTTATAATATTATGGTTTCAAAATAATACTTGATTATCTCCCAAATATATCATAATATGAGGGTGGGCATGGTGGCTTGCCTGCTCTCCCAGTACTTTGGAGGGTGAGGTGAGAGGTTCAGTGTGAATTTCAGGCCAGACTAAACTGTGAAGTTTTAGATTAGTCTGAGCTATAAAGTAAGACCCTGACTCAAAACAAGAACAACAGTATTGGAATACTATCCAGAAGTAATTCTTACTGATTCCACTTAAAAAAATGCATATATCCAATAACTGAATGCTTTGTTACATTTTGAGAAACAGAAGTATGTTCTATCATTCATAATTCTTAAAAGACCATCAAACATAAAATATGTTTAGATATATTTTTATACCTACATATAAGAAATTCTCAATTATTGTCATCCTGCTGCTAATTTAGAATCTGGTCTTAACGGGATTACAGATGACAGAGGGATATTCACTGAAAATAACATTAACACAAATGTACCTTTTTTCACAGATCGCTCAGTCCACTGGAAGCTACAGATACGGTTTAAAAAGAAAAAATGCAATACCACAAAACACTAGTACCTCTTCAAAACCAGCAATGTCAGAGATACACCCAAGCAAACTGCTGGGAAGATACCCAATAATGTCTAAGTAAACTGAACTATCACAGTTTGCACAACAACTATACTCAACTCAAGTTTGTTCTGTAATAAAGACAAGATACTGTATAGATACACAAAATTACTGAAAGGCAATACTAACCATGTTGATGGAGTAAAAAATGATTTTGTGGAGGTAGAAAATGAGTGGTAACTGGCATAAAGTAACTAGGGAAAATCTAGGACAATGGAAATACTCTATATTTTATTTGAGTGATGTTGTATTTGCAAACCCATAGGAAGAACAACAATATCAACTAACCAGGCCCCCCCAACCGCAAGCTCCCGGGGACTAAACCAATCAAAGAGTACACATGGTGGAACCCATAGCTCGAGCTGCATATGTAGAAGAGGATGGCATTATCTGGCATCAACAGGAGGAGAAGCCCTTGGTCCTGTGAAGGTTCATTTCCCCATTGTAGGGGAATGTCAGGGTGTTGAGGTGGGAGTGGATGGGTAGGAGTGGGGACAGGGGATGGGGATGGGAGACAGGGAAAAGAGGATAACACTTGAAATGTAAATACATAAAATATCTAATAAAAATAAATATAAAAGAAGAAAAAAACCTCACTACACTGTGTCCATGTAAGCTATCTTGTACTGAATCTAATCAAGTAGCCAAATTGAGCAGGTTTTTAAGTTCTTTCAGAATTGGGGCTACATGGAATGGCTTTAAAAGAAGTTCATCCTTTGAATTCTACACACTGTTTTATCTAATATAAATCCCAAAGTAATAATTAGGTTATATGTTTTCTCCAATGACTATATACCCTTACTTAGTTCCATAAATATAGAAGATGGGGAGGAGATAATATTTTAAGATTTACCATATAGTTAATCAAAACAATAAAACATTAAAAGTCAACATGTCTCTTGTGAGACATTTATGATACAAATATTCACTAGTATATTTTTAATCACCTGAAAGAAAAAAATCAAACATAACAACTTGGTTATTTACAATAAAAAATATAAGACATTGGCACAGCACTAAACTTAGCACTTCCAGAATGAACTGCAAGAATAGCATAAGAGTTCAAATAACTCAAAATGTTGATTTCTCAATTATTTTCCAATTTCCCACCCTCCTCCCAAAAGAAATTAACTTTGAAGAGTTTATTTGATTTAGCCATTTTGAAAGCAGAGGATTAAAAAGTGAAAAGGGCGGTGCAGAAATTAGCAGAGGTGGCACTACCTGAAAGCTCATCAGAAAGGGGAGTGAGAACAATATCAGGCAAGAAGGGTTTGGAAGTATGGATCAGAACAGGAGCACTTTTAGCACTGCGAATATAGGCCGATGGCAGAGCACATTCACCAATGGATCGGCTTCTCATGGCTTTAAAAGGAAAAGAAAGAAGTGGGGAGGAAAAAGAAGAGTGACTATAATGAAAGGCTGTGTCACAGAAAAAGCAGCAACAGAGAGAACTAAAAGGCTCAAAGGAAGGAAACTAACTTAAAACATTTCAGCACAGCAAATACTGGCAAGCTGTAAGAAAGGAAACCACAACACACATTTTGAATGTAATTCTTTTGGTGTAAAGCAGGAAAATGCCTATTATTAGCAATTACAATGAACAGCATTTAAAAAAAAAACAGCAGACACTTTAGCACATTTTCAAAAAAACAAACAAAAAAAAAAACAAGAAATGATAAATTTATCAGGTGGAAACCTTGAGAAATACTCAATATCATTAGTCTAAGGCAAATCCAGCAAATATATGGTCATTTCTCTGAGAAACTCTTCTTAAGAAAACTGAATTTGACTAATCATTTCTATTTTCATATTTTTTACTCAAATAAAATTTTCTCATTACTAATAGGTCCTTTTATGAAAACTGGGTCCTAATTTACTCTTGTGTTTGGTAGTTGTTCCCAGTGAGAGAACACTGAATCAAATAAGTATCTCACGTTTACACTAAAGTATGTATAGTAGTGCAATTTTAAAGTTTTAATTAGAAACATTTATAGAAGATAGAATTTAGAACAAGATTAAGAAGCATGTTCATGAATCAGGCAAGGCTCCACAACTGTAATCTCAGCACTAGGATGTTCAAAGCAGGAGGATTACAAGTTCAAAGTCATTTTCAACTACACAATCAGTTCTAGGCCAGTCTGGAAATCTTGTCTTTAAAAACAAAACAAGTATAAACCACTAACAACAACAAACACAAAATCAGGATCTTTAGAAAAATATATAATCTGAGTTCATTCAAATAATAAACATATAAAAATTTCAAAGTATCTTTTTAAATACAAAAATTGTGGGCTTCTTTCCAAAGAAAGTTACATTTTATAATTTCATAGAAGAGACACTAAATCACAAATAGGAATTTTTGTAGTTTATGTAGTAATAATTAGTGACTTAAACTTCCTAATAATGTTAGCTTCAGTTTACAGGTTGCTGATTAAATGAATTTATAGGTACTGCTATGTAAGAACACAATGCTTAAACTGTATTGCACAGTACTATATATATATAAGAGGAGAGAGAGAGAGAGAGAGAGAGAGAGAGAGAGAGAGAGAGAGAGAGAGAGAGAGAGAGAGAGAGAGAAGCTGACAAATAGACAGACAAACAGGCCGACCTCTTGGCAACAGGGCTTTTACATTTTCCTGTAACCAGAATGTATTTCCTATAGATCCTTGCCATGTTCTCTCGCTTACTCCAATCTATGTTCTTGGGCTGGAGAGATGGCTCAGCAGTTAAGAGCACCTGACTACTCTTCCAGAGGTCCTGAGTTCAATTCCCAGCAACCACATGGTGGCTCACAACCATCTGTAAAGAGATCCGATGCTCTCTTCTGGTGTATCTGAAGACAGCTACAGTGTACTTATATATAATAAATGAATAAATCTTTAAAAAAAATCTGTGTTCTTAAATCATATGATAAGCCTGTCTTGATTTAAATGTCTTATTCTCCACTTCTGCTATTCACTAATCCTTTATCTTGCCCTAATTTTCTTTGTAATGTACTATCATCTGTTAATGTTTACTGAATCTGTAAGCTGGACATTAAAACTGTAAGTGCCAGTGATCATTTTTAAAATTTGATTTGCTTTATCACTTCCCAATCTTTTAACCAAGATCAAGTACCTACCGTTCTTAACTATATCCTTAATGTTTACAACAGTGCTTCAGTACTAAACATTTAACTTTTTTCCATTCAAATATGTAAAATCGACTGTGGCTAATCCACATTTACTTAAGCACAGTACAAAGGCAACGTGCTCTAGGCCTCTATGTGTATAAAGGGTCTTCTGAAGGCGTATAAGAAACTGGTAAGGGCGTCTGCCTCTAATGAAGTAAACTGAGAGGAAAAGAAGGAGGATGAGAGGGCATAACAGAATGTGTGTTCTTTTTCAGACTCAAATTTTAAGCATATTCATTCACCTTGAAAAATATAAAAAAGTAATTTTAAAAATTAAGAAATTAACAGTCATAGTAGTTCACATTAGTAATCCTAGTACCCAAGAAGCTATGACAAAATTCTTTCAAGTTTAAGGTTAGTGAGTTTCAAGGTAGCCCAGGGTTCACTGTAATACCCTGTCTCAGAGAGCAAGACACAAGCAAACAAGCAAGATCTAGGAATATTTTAACTTGAATTTTCAAAGAATTTTCCAACTTTACACATGTTTCTTTCTTAGCAAACCTTTAATGCGTTAGTTTTTGTTTGGTTGACATGAAACCTGAAATACTATCAAGCAACTCTGTTTCAGAGGGAGACGCATTACCGCTGCCACTAAACAAATGAAACCTAGAGAGGGGAGACAGTGAGATGCTCACGCATCACAACCTGGATTCAATCCTAGGACCTACCTGGTGCAAACAGAGAACCAACTCAAGCAAGTTGTCCTCAGACCTCTGTATGCATAAGGTGGGAACACATATGTGCATACACAGTAATTAAAAAACTAAAGCCTAGAAAGTTTAATAAATTACCCAAGGTTACCTACATATTTAGTAAAAAGAGTAAGAAAGAACTTAGGGCATAAGCCCTCCTCACATCTCTCTCCAGTACTATGCTCTCTGCTGTAGTTCAGCTAAACTACATGGCTCTGAGAGGAAAATAAGACAGCTGCCAGTCCTTTAGTGTGTTGTATTGTCTTAAGCCTACAAGTGCTTCCCACAGTGATTCTACACCCCTACAGATTTCCTCTTGGCCTCAGTTGTCTGCCAGTAGAAGGTATGAATTAATTTCCTGTTGTCCTATTGGGAATTCCCAGGGCCAGTAAGATTATGTAACTATAATACTGAAAGTTTGCTATCATCTCCATGTTTGTGGATAAATTTACTTAATAGAACATATACCAGCTCATGCTTGAGTTCTACATTTTGAATCCAAGTTCTACTTTTTGAATTCTATAAAATGACAATTTGGAAACAAAGAAATCTATAATAAACTACATAAACACAAGAGTGCATATATTAAAGGCACAAAGGCTTATAAGCATGCTATTAGGCTAGAAGGATTACTGAGAGAGGGGATTTTTATCTCCCAAAAGAAAGCAAAATGTACACTGATAGCATCTACTGCATTGCTCTATTTAATTCCCACGGTCTTAAACGACATACCAACAGTTTTTTGCCGTACTATACTCCTGGCCTTCTCAGTTCCCGGGGAGCCAGTGGTTGTTGCACTTCTCTGTCTCATGGGTGCCTGGCCAGGCTGATCGCGACTCCATCCTCTAGAAAATGACTTGTCAACTGAAACTTTCTGAAATTCATGTCCAACTCCTAGAAATGCAATATTAGTATGTAGTATATAAATAACCTGATGGCTACCTTTAAATTATCAGGAATATGTCATTATGGATTTTACAGCTTCCACGCAATTCATTATAAAGTAACTACAAGGATTATTTTGAGTTTTGTTTTATGTAAAAACTATATTTAACACTAAGGAAGACTTAAAATTACATTATATCACAAAAAATAACCCATTATAATTCTCTACTATCCAGAGATAAAAAACAAAGTGAATGGAAATCATCTTGCAGTGACAGTTTCTAATTTTTAACAACCACTTGAGAAATAAATGATGCAGAAAAGGTAGTGTGGGCATAAACTTAAGTATCAAGGACAACCACGTGAATATGAAATAGGACTTAAATAGAATTCCTAGCTAGCAACTTATTCTTAAAATGCAAAATACTATACATGATAATGATATAATAATTATGCTGCTGCCTCACCTCAATTTAACATTATGCAAATATTACTTCACACTTAGAGAATGTTTACTTGTGGTTTAAATTAATAAAATGCTTTCAAGAGAATTTTCCAAGTAATTCTTTGATATATTTAAAAATAGAATAAAATTAAGTCATACTTTCAGTTATACCTAAAAACTATTTATACTAAAAAGTAAATAAGTTTTATAAATTCTGACTTGGATTAATCATTTAAAATATAAGTTAAGATTCTATACTGTTTAATTAAAATATAAGACTGACCAAAATACATACTGAGAACATTCTTTATCTCACCAAAAATTATTATTGATCTTAATAGTGTATTTCTGTATTTCATTGTTAGAAATTTTAAACCTCCAGGATAAATGAACAAAGATTAGAAAGAAATGACTTGCCCCAGCACTCTTCCTGGCCTGGTTTTCTCTAACTCAATTATTCCTATGGAGAATCGTTGAATAACTCTTACCTTTCCCTTTGTGCTTTTTTTGTTTCTGTTCACTGAGCTTATCCAATGGCAAATCACTGAGATCCAAACTATATAAATTCCTAGCTAAAACTTTAGTTAGTGTCTCCATGGTCAGCGACCACTCAGTGGCCAATTCTTCCCAATAGGTCAACGATGACAATACTGAAAGTAAATCATCCCAAAGTTCTCGAGAAATGTATACATTTAGATTTGCTTTGATCCAGGCAACAATGAGAGTCTACAAAGACAAATATTCAGAAATAATAATTAGATTTATTTGGTGTATGACTTCAAAATCAATTATTCAATTATTTTTATGTAAAAAGCAGAAAAAATTTAAATCATATAATATCCTTGCTGTAGAAGTAACTCATGAAATTATTGCTACCTGATAAGAATTTCAGGTAAGTGATTACCAGTTCCTAGTACTCAAGGAATGCAGACTGAACAGGACCCTTAATGTATAACTTCCATGCTGCATTGATTACTGCTAAGTAAAAGCAATGTAAAGAGATGTTTTTATATTATTTAGTGTTCAAATTGAGTTCTTAAAATGAAAAACTTCAGAATACATTTCCAAATTAAAGATGGAAATGACTATACACTTTGGAAGTTTGACCACTGCAAAGGGAGGAGGCAGTCCTAGAGAGGTACTTAATGAATCAGTCTTGAAAAATATGTAAATTAACCTAAAAGTTAAAAATTAGATTTCATTCTAGAGAGACTGCTCTTCCAGAGGTCCTGAGTTCAATTCCCAGCAACCACATGGTGGCTCACAACCATCTGTAATGGGATCTGATGCCCTCTTCTGCTGTGTCTGAAGACAGCTATAGGGTACTCATATAAGTAAAATAAATCATTTTAAAGATACAACAGAAACTAAGAGCATTTTGTAATAAATCCAATAGCAATATCAAAAGCTTACTTGTAAGAGAGCAGAAAATACTGATTACCCAGTACTCTTTAAGGTTTTATGAGCTGCTACTAAATATATATATCATTGTTGAAGAAATAAGTCAAAAATAAATTTTCAAAGCTTTTAACTTCGTGAATTTTGCTAAAGAATTATTATAAATTCACACATGAAATGTAAAGATAAAATTGAAGTGATTAGTAATCTTTCATCCTATCTCTAAATGTTCAAACTACAAAAAAAGTTACTTTGCACAACAAGCTAAATTTTATTTTTCTGTAGCTCCCATCACTGGATTAGCTATGAAAACTGGGAATTTTCTGAAAGTTTAGATAATACATGTTTCTGTTTTAAAAATTAATTTAGCATCAGCAGAGATTTTTAGGTGAGAGATTAAAAACTGTGAACTGCAAAAGGCCAATGTAAACAGTTACATTTATGGCCAAGGACTGGAAATAGCCATTATCTCTGACATTAAGAATCATTCTAACTGGGGACTGGAGAGATGGCTCAGTGGTTAAGAGCACTAACTGCTCTTCCAGAGGTCCTGAGTTCAATCCCCAGCAACCTCATAGGTAGCTCACAACCATCTGTAATTGGATCCAATGCTCTCTTCTGGTGTGTCTGAAGACAGCTACAGTGCACTCATATACATAAAATAAATAATAATTAAAATCATTTAAAAAAGAATCATCCTAATATGTAATTTCATTTAATGTGTCAGCATTAAAATATTCCCTATTTCAGAGTTTATAGTAAGTTTAAAGTCAGCACAGAATGTTCATTTTGAAATATTATGTAATTTCTGTATGATCAAAAATACCACTGACACTTAAGTTCTAGAAGGGAGAACAATAAAGTCTATGGGGCAGTTTGGTTATGTACTGTATTCTTATTACTATGGAACTGAAACGTTTGTCCTAATAACCCTAGAGATTCAGAAACTGATAAAACACTCAGGCATTATAGAGTTCTCTGTCAGCTTTCTGAACCACAGGCATTCCACATTAGAGGTAAAATAAGCACCCTTACTCTTCATTGCAACATTTTTCTTCCATTAGGTTGTGAATTTGTATGTAAGGGTATTTAGACGAGCGACTCTTAATTTAGCTCTATAAAAGATCCTGTAATATGAACTGGCTTGTCATTTACAGCATTTTCTTCTATTTTAACAAGGTCAGCTTTAGTGAATCTCTAAAAATCAAACACATCTATCCATCTATTTATGTTTATTGCCTGGAAAAGTGGTCCTGCAAGTCGACCTGCCAGGGTCATGTTTTTTTTCCCCTGGAACTGCAGAAAAGCTTGTGACGACATCTTCAGTACAGACTCCGTGACTCTGAGCAACACGAGTAGCATCTGTTCCCTTAAAGGAAGAAGATCTGTTAATGTTTCCTTATTGCTTTGGGTTAGTGATCAATTTTCATATTAATTTGTTGTAAAAATAACGTTATTGTTGGGATAACGCAAACACTCAATTTTTGAAAGACTATTAAGTGTTTAGAATTTTAAAATAAGTAATTTAAGTTTGTAAGCACAATGCCTTCAGGTACAAATTGTTTTATATTTTTAATAATGAACATTTAGGAAAAGAGAAAAGGTAAAGATATTGCTGCTTTTCCTCCCCTCCCCCTCCTATTTGTTTCTTGAGACAGAGTCTTATGAAACCTAGGCAGGCCTTCCTACATAGCCAAGAATGACCTTCGACTCCTAATCCCCAACTCCATCTCCCTAGTACTAGGATTACAGAAGCCTGCCACCATGTCCTTTCCTCCCTTTGGATTCAGTGATTAAAATATTACGTATATGTAGTATATGTAAATATGTATTTATGTATAAATATATGTGTGTATGTGTATTGTGTATCTGTGTGAATGTATGCTATGTATGTGCAGGCACCTGAAGAAGTCAAAATAGGGCATCAGATCCCCTGGAGCTAGAGTTACCAGCAGATGTAGGCTGCCCAATATGGGTGCTGGGAAATGAACTCAGATCCTCTGAAAGGGCACAAGGTGCTCTTAACTGCTGAGTCATCTCTCTAACCCCATTTGACAATTTTAAAATCTTTTGTTCTATATGTGTATCAGAGACAGAATTAATTCTAACATTGTCCTTAACTTAACTTTCTCCTAGATGCTTCCTACTAACACAATAAAACCACATCTGATATTTGAAGAAGAAATTTACTAACACACCAACAAATGAGACTAATAGCTTGGCATACTGGAATACACCTACAGTCTTTGGATGACTGAGGCAGGAGGGTGGTACATTTGGGACTGGCCTGGGATACCCAGTAAGACCCTCCTCCCCAAAAAAAGAAAAGATAAAATAAACAAGAAAAGAAAAGAAAAAGGAACCTGACAAGAGAATTTTAGTTAGTATAGAGGCAAGCTAGAGCCCAAGTTCCTATCAGTCTCCTCCTGAAGGGCCATTTTGCAGTCCATCACTAGGCACAGCTTTAAGAATGGTCTTTTTAGAAATATGGATAAAGCAGTAGTATGTCGCAGAACTAGACACCATTTGGGTGAAGAAGTGAACACAGAATCAAATAAAGATTATCACTCAGATTTTAAAAAAAAATGTATCTTGAGGGGTGGAGAGATGGCTCAGCAGTTAAGAGCACTATGTGCTCTTCTAGAGGATCCGGGTTCAATTCCCAAAGACAGCTCACAACTGCCTGTGACTCCAGTTGCAGGTGAACTGACACCCCCATACATATAATTGTAGGCAAAACACCAATGCAGATATAATAAAATAAATAAATCATTTAAAAATGTATCCTGAGGCTGGAGGTGTAGTTTAGTAGCAAAGACTTGCCTATATTGTATGAGGTAATCTCCAGTATGATTAAACCCCCCCCAAATACACATATAGAACAAAATGTCAAATGGGACTAGAGAGACGGCTCAGCAGTTAAGCAGATAAGAGCATTTTATGACCTTCCAGAGGACCTGAGTTCATTTCCCAGTACACCACAGACATAGTTATTATTCACAGAATAAAAATCTTACGCTTCATACTTTTTACCTTGGGCTTCTAGCTTAGCTGTACGAAATGAAAGTATAATTACATGGCACAGTTTATAAATAAGCCTTACTTTATTACAGTCTAACTTTAACTCACTCATGTATCAGGTGACTTTATAATTTGTAATACAAAAAGAATAACTTTAATCAATACAGAAAAAATCTCATAAAGTCACTGTAAATATGTGGGTGATTGCCTTGGGTACCATGACTTCAGCTTTAAATGAACTTAAAAGAATTATGAGGGCTGAAGAGATAACTCAGCAGTTGAGAACATGGGCTGTTCTTCCAGAGGACCCAGATTTAATACCCAGAATCCACAGGGCAACTCACATCTGCCTGTAACTCCAGTCCAAGGAGATCCAATATCTTCTTCTGGCCTCTGCCAGCACCAGGCATGCATGTGGTATACAGACATACATGCAGGTAAAATATTCATATACAGAAGAATAAAATTTATGTTTTCAATTAAAAATATGGAATAATCTCTAACCATCATTGATTCAAAACTTATAGAAAGAAAAATAAAGAACCAAAAGAAAAAAAAAGAATGCTTCAGTTTCATATGTCTTTCTGTTTCTGTTTCTTGAGAGAGTATAGCTATATATAGCCCAGGTGAGTCTCAAATTTGCAATCATTTTGCCTCTGCTCCCCAAGTGCTGCCTTACTAATATGTGCCTTTTTTAAAATGAGAAAGACCATAATTCAAAATCTGCTTACCATTTACCACAGGTTGTATAAACAAAGATCAGTCACTTAATATCCTCATGATTAACTCAAGGAGACACACATTATTAATGAATAATGTGATCAGTATGCATGTGAAATCACAGAAGCATCCTCAGCATCAAATGTCCCAAGTATGTCGATACATGCTTCTCTATAGAACTCTGTAAGTACTTCTAGTAAAGGATGCTTACAAAACAATCTAGAGGTCTAAGAGATGGTCCACAGGTCAGAGCACTGACTGCTCTTGCAGAGGAATCAGGTTCAATTCCCAGTACCCACACAGAAGCTCATAACCCACTGTAACTCCAAGTCCGAGGATCTTAAGAGGGAGGTCCTCTTCTGGTCTCCGAAGAAACGAGGCATGCACATAGTGTAGTCATATACATGGAGGCAAGACACTCATACACATATAGATCTTTAAAGACATGTCCTAAGCACTAAAACATAAATTAAGCATATCTTTTAACCAAGTATCCCTACTTTTGTTGTTCTTTTTTATTTGGGGGTTTTTTACTTGGGTTTTTGTTTGTTTTGTTTTGTTTGTATAGGGTTTTTGTACAGGGTTTTTCTGCACAGCCCTGGCTGTCCTGAAACCAAAACTCACTCTGTAAACCAGGCTGGCCTCAAACTCAGAGATCCATCTGTGTCTGCCTTTTAAGTGCTGGGATTAAAGACGTGTGCCACCACTGCTCATCTGTGTTCCCGATTTTAAAAATAACTCAAAAGAAAAAAAAATACATGTAAGGATGTCCACTGTCCTCTACTCCCTCCACCCTAAAATTAATATATATCTGTGTACACGTACACACACACACACACACAAACACACACACACACATACACACACACACACACACACACACACACATCTAATAATAGATGTTGGTTAGGTTAGCTCTAGGCTTGAATTCCCAGCTACTAAGGAGGCTAAGGCAGGAAAACAATAAATTTAAGGACCCCCTGAGCTACAAAGTGAGGTCAAGGCCAGGATGGACAACTTAAAGAGACCCTGTCTCAAAATAGTAAGGTGTGGCTTACAATTGTAATCCTGGCACTCAGGAGGCTACAGTAGGAGAGTTAAGTTCTAAACCACAGCCTGGAGAGGTGGAGCTAAGAGAGATTCTAGCAACAGCATGGTGACTCAAGCCTATTTATAATGAGACCTGTTGGTACCCTCTTCCGACTTGCAGGGATACATGTGGTATAGAACTCTGTGTTATAGAACACTGAATACATACATATACACATACATAAATACATACATACATACGCATACATAAATTCATATATACACACAGAGAGACATACATGTGGTACAGAACACTGTATAAATAAATAAGTCTTCAAAAAAAAAGTTCCAGGCCAGCTTGGGCTACATGAATAGACAGCAAAACCATTTCTGAAAAACAAACAAACAAACAAACAAACAAACAGCAGAGTGAACAAAAACTAAAAGGACCCAAGGAACATATAGCTATTCATTCAGGTTTGGTCTTTTGCTATGTACTGTAAAGCTAAGTGCCCCACCCCCACCCCAAAACCTGGTTACCCCAGAGATCAGAGAGTCCCCATACACCCAAGTAATGTATGTGACCTTGCCTCCAAGTTATTTCTGATTGGTGAATAAAGATGCCAACAGCCAATAGCTGGGTGGAAGAGACATAGGCGGGGTTTAGTGTTCCTGGGCTTAGTATGGAAGAGAACCACAAGGGAGAAAAGAAAGTGGGTTAGGTGAGACTTGGAACAATGGCCATGTGGGTTAGCTAACTAGAGTTAGGAGCAGCCCGGATGAAACATGGCACATTATATAATGGGGTTATTGGCTGAGAAATAGACGTAATAGCATAGAGGGTAGATACTTGCCCAGCTCTTGTGTTGATTAATGCTTATTATAAATAATAAAATTTGTGTGTTTTTCATCCAGAAACTGAATGATCAAAGGTGAGGTAGAAACCACAGATTGGGACTAAATATTTCTATAACTGTTATTTATTAACTGTGTGTCAAAGAGCTTCACAGCATGTACAAGGCCATGGTTAAATAGTTAATACTAAAAAATATAGTAAAATTATTCCTCATATGTTATATTATTATGCAATTACATGTGTGTTTCCCAGCACTGCCAGCTTGCTTTTCCCTGAGCATCTTCTGAATTTTGCTTTAGAATATCTGCCATCTTTTTCTGTGGTCAGCACAGCTAGATTATTATGCCATTGCATGTGTGGTTTAGTAAGTCAGATGTTTACAAAAGGACAAACACCTCAGGATAATGGGCTGTACTTACACCTTATACTTTCTTTTTAGTTTGATTATAACCATGTATATTTCTAACACAAGCTACAAAACTACTCTATTTCAAAGGTCTACTTTTTAATTTAATTTTAATTTACCAAGTATATAAAGTATATAATGTATTACACAAGTAAAGTAAGCAATAAAAATTAAGACAACTTTTATTATTCTTGGTGGTTCAGTTATTCAGTTATTTTTCAGGCTCCAATTCAACAGCCATTAATACAAATAATTTAGGCATAGAGATGAGTTTGAGAAGAATTATATAGGAGTACCCATTTAGTACAAAAGGAAATAAGGAAAAATATATAGGAAGGAAATATATAAAGAGTCAGGTGGAAGCTTAATCTTCTACTCAAAGGTATACTCGTAGCTTGTGTTAGAATAATACATGGTTACAGTCAAATTAAAAAACAAAAAATTGGGGTTGGGGATTTAGCTCAGTGGTAGAGCGCTTGCCTGGGAAGCGCAAGGCCCTGGGTTTGGTCCCCAGCTCTGAAAAAAAAAAAAAAAAGAGAGAGAAAAAATTGTAAGTATAGCCCATTCTCTTGAGGTGTTTGTCCTTTTGTAAGCATCTGACTTACTAAACCATACATGCACTGGCATGATAATATAGCTGTGGTGACCACAGAGAAAGATGGCAGATATTCTAAAGCAAAATTCAGAATATGCTCAGGGAAAAGCAAGCTGGCAGTGCTGGGAAGCATGCAAGGTAAAGGTTAGACTTAAGAGGCCAAAAGTGGACAGAGAAAAGTAAGAATGGGCCTGACAGCAAGGGCTTTGAAGCCAAAGGAAAGAAATAGGCTTTAAAAGTCCAGTCAATCATCTATTAACATCTCCAATCACCTACACAAGCAAAAGTTAATTTCTCTGTCTAGGTATTCATTACTGGGAAAAAAAGGTGGCAATTATGCATACTTTAGACAGTCTGAGGGGTCTTACAGAAGCTTGATCAAGGATGTTTGAAATAAAATGAGATAGTCTAGTTTAAGCATATAAATATATATATTTTTTTACTATATAAAAGATTTGTATTCATTCAGTAACAACAGCACTCTAGCACTCTAACACACCCTATTCATAGACACTATTCCTTGAAAATTACTATACTTATGCAGAGAACAATAACAAAAAGATATATAGAATTGTTACCAGGTCTTTTTGTCCATTGATACTTGCACAACCATGTATCGATATATGTTAAGAATACGTTTACACATATCTGTGTGCTCATCCAGAAGATTTTTTATTTCATTTGCAGGTTCAAGAAGAAATATGTTTGATGAGTTTATAATGAACACCTATAATAGGAGAAATCATTAATTATTCATAACAAAATTCAATGGTAAATTCCTTTTGTTTTTTTGTTTTTTCTCTGAGACAGGATCTCACTCTGTAGCCCTGGCTGGCCTGAAATCTACTATGTAGACCATAAGCTGGATTCTGTTGCAGTTCTGTTGCTGCTGCCTCAACAGTATTAGACTCAATGGTAAATTTCTTATTTAATGAAGTACATAAACAAAAATAGTCTGCCATGTTCATCTCTCTCTCTCTCTCTCTCTCTCTCTCTCTCTCTCTCTCTCTCTCCCACACACACACACACACACACACACAGAGACAGAGTCAGAGATAGAAACAAAGAGAGACAGAGAGAGACAGAGAAAGCAATAAACACTGATCACTGGAAGATCGAGAATAAATTTAAAATCACCAGCAAACAGTAGACTTTATAGCAGCTTTGGCCACGTGGATCTGGTTTCAGAGTCAAGAACAGAAGGAAGGGATTATGAAAGCTACTTCCACAACTAAGGAGTGCCCCTGAGCCCAGGCAAGTGTGGAGCCCCAGAGAAGCCAGCGAGTGAAGCTGAGAAGGTGAGACCTGGATTCCCTTGTAGACTCCACGATGTTAGAAGATGCTGGAGCCCCCCCGTTGAGGAACGCTGTTAACAGGGAGTAGAACAAGCCAAAGAAAAGGAAATGTGCTGCAGTCATCAAAGCTGAAAGTAGTGGGAGATCTGAAGAGTGCTTTGACAGCAGACTTAGAGAGTCAGAATTTGGGAGTTTGCCTAGCTGGTTTTGGGTCATGCTTTGGTCCAGTATTTTCTGACTATGTTCCTTTTCCACCCTTTTGGAATGGTAATATATCCTGGGCCATTATATGTTAGAAGTATATGATCTACTTTTTGATTTTTATGGGAGATTGCAGTTAAAAGATTGCATGAATCTCAGAAGAGACTTTGAACTTTGGACTTTCAAAGTGTTGCTACTGTGATGGAATATAGGGAATTTTGAAGTTGGACTAAATGCATCTGCATTATGGTATGGATATGAACCTGTGGGGGTCAGGGAGTGAAATGTGGTGGATTAAACAAAATGGCCCCTATAGGTCCACAGGAAACAGCATTATGAGGAGGTGCTTCCTGCCATGAGGACAGCAGACTGAACCTCTGAATTCTAAGCCAGCCCCAGTTAAATGCTGTCCTTTATAAGAGCTGCAGAGGTCACAGTGTCTCTCCACAGCAACAGAAACCCCTAACTAAGACATAGACTGTTGAAGTAGAGTTTACTCTGATACCTTAACACAGAAAAATCTAGTGCTGTAACTTCTATTAATAAATTAAAATAAAAATAAAACTATGTTTGTTTGCCAAAAAGAATTTGGCATTTAATTCATTACTTTAAAAAAGTTAAACTAAGAAAAAACAAGAAATACCATAAACTAAAAACAAGCATTTGCAAAAAGTCTAACAAATGAATATGCACAGCAAGAGGACTTGAGAAGCACCAACAATGACAAGAATAAATGTATGCTCGTTCCTGAAAGAAGAGGCATGCATCTGGAAGAGCAACGATGAGCATAGCACGGTTTGCAGGGAGGAAAGGGAAATGGGAAATGCTGTAACTGTACTATGATCTCAAACAACAAAATAACCCACTTTTTTTTTTTTTTTTTATTAACTTGAGTATTTCTTATATACATTTCGAGTGTTATTCCCTTTCCGGTTTCCGGCAAACATCTCCTCCCCTCCCCTTCCTTATGGTGTTCCCTCCCATCCTCCCCCCATTGCCGCCCTCCCCCAACAGTCTAGTTCACTGGGGTTCAGTCTTAGCAGGACCCAGGGCTTCCCCTTCCACTGGTGCTCTTACTAGGATATTCATTGCTACCTATGAGGTCAGAGTCCAGGGTCAGTCCATGTATAGTCTTTAGGTAGTGGCTTAGTCCCTGAAGCTCTGGTTGCTTGGCATTGTTGTACATATGGGGTCTCGAGCCCTTCAAGCTCTTCAGTTCTTTCTCTGATTCCTTCAACGGGGTCCTATTCTCAGTTCAGTGGTTTGCTGCTGGCATTCGCCTCTGTATTTGCTGTATTCTGGCTGTGTCTCTCAGGAGCGATCTACATCCCGCTCCTGTCGTCCTGCACTTCTTTGCTTCATCCATCTTGTCTAATTGGGTGGCTGTATATGTATGGGCCACATGTGGGGCAGGCTCTGAATGGGAGTTCCTTCAGTCTCTGTTTTAATCTTTGCCTCTCTCTTCCCTGCCAAGGGTATTCTTGTTCCCCTTTTAAAGAAGGAGTGAAGCATTCACATTTTGATCATCCATCTTGAGTTTCATTTGTTCTAGGCATCTAGGGTAATTCAAGCACTTAGGCTAATAGCCACTTATCAATGAGTGCATACCATGTGTGTTTTTCTGTGATTGGGTTAGCTCACTCAGGATGATATTTTCCAGTTCCAACCATTTGCCTACAAATTTCATAAAGTCGTTGTTTTTGATAGCTGAGTAATATTCCATTGTGTAGATGTACCACATTTTCTGTATCCATTCCTCTGTTGAAGGGCATCTGGGTTCTTTCCAGCTTCTGGCTATTATAAATAAGGCTGCGATGAACATAGTGGAGCACGTGTCTCTTTTATATGTTGGGGCATCTTTTGGGTATATGCCCAAGAGAGGTATAGCTGGATCCTCAGGCAGTTCAATGTCCAATTTTCTGAGGATCCTCCAGACTGATTTCCAGAATGGTTGTACCAGTCTGCAATCCCACCAACAATGGAGGAGTGTTCCTCTTTCTCCGCATCCTCGCCAGCATCTGCTGTCACCTGAGTTTTTGATCTTAGCCATTCTCACTATAACCCACTTTTTAAAAGATAAAAACAAAGGTGTTTCCTGTTGCCTCAATGTCCTGGGAGTCCAATCAGCACAAAAGGAGGGGAAATAAAAACTGAGTTATGTAGCAGTCTGAGAAAAATATTAAGACAAGTAAAAGCAAGTTCAAAGGTTATAAGGTAAGGGCTTGTCTTGTATGTTTGAGAAATAATAACAAGTATAGAATGAAGCGAGTCAGAGGAAAAGCAATAGGAGATTTTATTTAAAAGAAGAACAGAAAATCAAAAAGAGCCAAGGCATGAAGAACAGAATTTTTCCCATCATCAAAAGAAAGAGAACAGGTGCTCCTTTACCTTTTATAGATCATTCTCACCATAAAGAACAGTTTTTTAAAAAGAATAGGAAAGGGGGATGAATATATATAACAAATCCAAACTTTTTAAGAGAATTAAGAGATGCTAAATGGCTTAACTAATATCCATGTTCTTGCAATGGCCTGTGGGCCAGAGTGAAGCATTTTCAAGAGCAAAGGTGCAAAGCCCACAGACCTCAGCAGAATGACCATTAAAGCCACAGGAAGGTGTTCGACAGAGAAGCATATGATCCGACTTCTGTGCACAGGACCCTACTGCCCAGCAATGAGAACATATTAGGGGGTAAGAGAAGAAACAGAGTAGGAGTTTGCTGTGAAGGTTTAATGTGAAAGCTCTGAGTACTGTTGTAAGCTGTTGGAAAGTCTATAGATTCTCAAGAGAGTCAAGGAATTCATAATATCCATCAAAGACTAGAAACAATATACTTGGGAAATTAGAAAACAGAGAAGCCATGAAATGATACAAAGAATCCCAGTCTACATACAGATACTCTGTCTCCAAAAACCAAACCAACCAAACCAACCAAAAAGACTTAATTTTTGATTTAACAAGCTAGAGGTTAAAAGTAACGCTGACAAGGAAACAGAATGGAAAAGAGCACAGCTCAATGGCAGGATGATGAAGTAGCATGTCTGAGCCCTGGGATTCTGTCTCAAGCACCAAAACAGAAAAGCAGAGAAGGACAGGGAAGGAAAAGGAAGAAACTCCTGCAAAGGACAGGCAGGAATAGAGTGGTAGCACGGCACACTGCAGCACACAGCAGCAGTTCAGTTGGACACAGATGGAGACTGAGGAAGCGGTTGTGATTCCTTCTGTACACCCCCCTTACATGAGTTATCAGACTGTAATTCTTCAGTTGTGATTCCTTCTGTACACCCCCCCTTACATGAGTTATCAGACTGTAATTCTTCAGTTGTGATTCCTTCTGTACACCCCCCTTACATGAGTTATCAGACTGTAATTCTTCAGTTGTGATTCCTTCTGTACACCTCCCCCCCTTACATGAGTTATCAGACTGTAATTCTTCAGTTGGCTAAAAGGGATATAAAATGTTTTTAAAACACTTGAGGCCAGTGCCATGGTTTAGACAGGAAAGGCCCTGACACCAAGCCTGATGACTCAAGTCAGAGAGGACACACGCCAACAAGTTGTCTTCTACTCTACATGACAAGCACATACCCGCCTCCCTATACAGACTAAACGTAAAAACAAAATCAATTATATTTTCCTAATTCAATTTATTTTTCCTTTACCAGTCTTGAGTCTGAATATCTTTTCTCATTTGAACTAACTGCAATGTTTCAGTATGTATTTTATGAAAACAAATATGGTATAACTGCAACAATAGATATGTGATATCTATATATGAATTTATTATGCATAAATTTGAGCATCTTTTCTCATGTGTAAGATAACTGCAATATCGGATTAATATAGTAAAAATGGCCATTTTACCAAAAGCGATCTACAGATTCAATGCAATCCCCATCAAAATACCAATCCAATTCTTCAAAGAGTTAGACAGAACAATTTGCAAATTCATCTGGAATAACAAAAAACCCAGGATAGCTAAAACTATTCTCAATAATAAAAGGACTTCAGGGGGAATCACTATCCCTGAACTCAAGCAGTATTACAGAGCAATAGTGATAAAAACTGTATGGTATTGGTACAGAGACAGACAGATAGACCAATGGAACAGACTTGAAGACCCAGAAATGAACCCACACACCTATGGGCACTTGATTTTTGACAAAGGAGCCAAAACCATCCAATGGAAAAAAGATAGCATTTTCAGCAAATGGTGCTGGTTCAACTGGAGGTCAACATGTAGAAGAATGCAGATCGATCCATGCTTATCACCCTGTACAAAGCTTAAGTGCAAGTGGATCAAGGACCTCCACACCAAACCAGATACACTCAAACTAATAGAAGAAAAACTAGGGAAGCATCTGGAACACATGGGCACTGGAAAAAAATTTCCTGAACAAAACACCAATAGCTTATGTGTATGCTCTAAGATCAAGAATCGACAAATGGGATCTCATAAAACTGCAAAGCTTCTGTAAGGCAAAGGACACTGTGGTTAGGACAAAAATCGACAACCAACAGATTGGGAAAAAGATCTTTACCAATCCTACAACAGATAGAGGCCTTATATCCAAAATATACAAAGAACTCAAGAAGTTAGACCGGGGAGACAAATAACCCTATTAAAAAATGGGGTTCAGAGCTAAACAAAAATTCACAGCTGAGGAATGCCGAATGGTTAAGAAACACCTAAAGAAATGTTCAACATCTTTAGTCATAAGGGAAATGCAAATCAAAGGAACCCTGAGATTTCACCTCACACCAGTGAGACTGGCTAAGATCAAAAACTCAGGTGACAGCAGATGCTGGCGAGGATGCGGAGAAAGAGGAACACTCCTCCATTGTTGGTGGGATTGCAGACTGGTACAATCATTCTGGAAATCAGTCTGGAGGATCCTCAGAAAATTGGACATTGAACTGCCTGAGGATCCAGCTATACCTCTCTTGGGCATATACCCAAAAGATGCCCCAACATATAAAAGAGACACGTGCTCCACTATGTTCATCGCAGCCTTATTTATAATAGCCAGAAGCTGGAAAGAACCCAGATGCCCTTCAACAGAGGAATGGATACAGAAAATGTGGTACATCTACACAATGGAATATTACTCAGCTATCAAAAACAATGACTTTATGAAATTAAATGAGGCAAATGGTTGGAACTGGAAAATATCATCCTGAGTGAGGTAACCCAATCACAGAAAGACATACATGGTATGCACTCATTGATAAGTGGCTATTAGCCCAAATGCTTGAATTACCCTAGATGCCTAGAACAAATGAAACTCAAGATGGATGATCAAAATGTGAATGCTTCACTCCTTCTTTAAAAGGGGAACAAGAATACCCTTGGCAGGGAAGAGAGAGGCAAAGATTAAAACAGACACAGAAGGAACACCCATTCAGAGCCTGCCCCACATGTGGCCCATACATATACAGCCACCCAATTAGACAAGATGGATGAAGCAAAGAAGTGCAGGACGACAGGAGCCGGATGTAGATCGCTCCTGAGAGACACAGCCAGAATACAGCAAATACAGAGGCGAATGCCAGCAGCAAACCACTGAACTGAGAATAGGACCCCCTGTTGAAGGAATCAGAGAAAGAACTGGAAGAGCTTGAAGGGCTCGAGACCCCATATGTACAACAATGCCAAGCAACCAGAGCTTCAGGGACTAAGCCACTACCTAAAGACTATACATGGACTGACCCTGGACTCTGACCTCATAGGTAGCAATGAATATCCTAGTAAGAGCACCAGTGGAAGGGGAAGCCCTGGGTCCTGCTAAGACTGAACCCCCAGTGAACTAGATTGTTGGGGGAGGGCGGCAATGGGGGAGGATGGGGAGGGAACACCCATTAAGAAGGGGAGGGGAGGGGTTAGGGGATGTTTGCCCAGAAACCGGAAAGGGAATAACACTCAAATGTATATAAGAAATACTCAAGTTAAAAAAAAAAAAAAAAGAAAAAAAAAAAATAACTGCAATATCATTGCAATTTCATAAAATTTATTTTATGAAAAACAAATGTGGTATGGTGATACTTATAGATGTGAGTAGTATACACACCCACACACACACAATACACACACCCACGCATACACACACACACACACATAATACACATACCCCACGCACACAAAATTCACACCCCACGCACACACACCCACACACACAATACACACCCCACGCATACACATACACCACACACACACACACCCCCCACACACACACACACACACACACACACACACACACACACACACCCACACACACACACACACCACCACACACACACACACACACACACACCACACACACACACCCACAACCACACACACCCCCACACACACACACACCCACGCACACACACACACACACAATACACATCCCCCACGCACACACAATACACACACACATACACACATAATACACACACACAAACACACACAAGTAAGTATAAAGCCACCGACCTGTAAAACAGCCTGAGTACCAGCTTGAATATTTTGTTCTGTGGCTTCTTCAGAGACATGAAAAGCTTCCTGGTAGGAACCATTCTTTGTCCAGCTAGAATTTCGAACATGTTCAGAAATATTGGTCCCATTTTCCTGAAGCAAAATATCAAGTTTTTAGTATTTCATCAATGAGAATGCTGCAATGAGCCAGTAAACATAAAGAATCTATGAAATTATGAGACCATACTACTAAACTATTTCTTTTCCTCAGAAGATTATTTTAGGGGCCTGCAAAGAGACTTGGTGGTTAAGAGCATTTGCTGCTCTTCCAAAGGACCTGAGTTCAGTCCCTAGTACCCACATTGGCTGGCTTACAACCGTCTGTAAGTCCAGCTCCACAGGACTCTGATGCCTCTGAGAGAACTAACACTCATGTGCACATGCCTACCTACAGACACAAAATCTACATACAACTAAAAATAAGAATAAACCTTAAAAAAATAAGCCAAGAGATAAAGATTTTAACTGATTACAGTAGTAATATATATTCACTGTAAAAATTCTTAACTAACAAAAGCAAAGTGAAAAATTATGACTAGTCATTTAAAAATCAATTCATATATAGAGTCATTTTCTATGTATATTCTCATATATCCTACAATCATTTTATACCATTCACAGGTTTGTACGAGATGAGTTCTGTTCTATATTAAATGTCAGAATTTATGTAACCTGAAAACAGATTCTTAACAGTAAAATTCTTATAACTGTAATTTAAAAATAACAAAAACACTGCTTCAAACAATTATTACTGAAGCTTTCTGACTGATTTTTGATATTGTTAGATATTACAGACTACAAATTACCTCATGTAAAAGCCTGTTTTGTTGTGTTGCAGGCTGTGTATGCATGTTGCATGCATGTGTGTGCACGGGTGTGTACAGGTACTTATACCCATGGGTATAAGTGGTTGTATGGATACTTGTTCCACTGAGCCATCCCCCAGCAGCTGCTGCTTCTGAACATTCATTAATATCTTCCCTTTTCTCCTTCCCTCCCTGACGGGGTCTCATTCTATAGCCCAATCTGGCCTTGAACTATCAACAATCTCTCTGCTTCGGTCTCCCAAGGGCTAGACTTATAGGTGTGAGCCATTATGCCTGTTCCTGCTGCTCCTGTGATTGATTCTAGGGATCCAACTCAGGGCCTTCCATATACTATGCAAACAGTGACATTCCCCCTTTGTCACCAATATTTACAAAGAGCTGCCTTTTTACAGTTATACAGAGTTATATTTACAACATAAAGGTAATCTTGTCCAATACGCTATCATAACTAGAAACTGGACCAGGAACTGAGCTCTGTGAGGAGGCAATGCAACACTCTATGCTCTAGCCCAGCCTTTCTCTTGGGCTATCTCTATGACAATATGTCTTCTGAAGTTCTCCTAAATGATATATAAACTGTAAATAGAAGATTCTTATCCACAAACTCCCCTTTTCTTCCTCTCCCAGCCGCATCAGTCACCATCAACAAAGCTGCACTTCTCAGTTTCCATCTTTCCATGAATGGTGATTACAGTTGTAAAAGAAAGCAATTCAGGACGTCTCCCCTTTCCCACCTCTCTCTGCCAACTGATCATCAAGATGCATAGGGCTTTACAAACAGAGAGACTAACATCTGCATGTGCTCTCTCATAGTCACTTGCAACTGCCACTATCCTATCTCATGAGTAGACCCCATCTCATGCTGGACTTTGCTAATAGTCTGCTTGACCCAGATTGACTTCTACTCTACTCTCTAGTTGCTCTTGTACAATCAGTCTAAAATATTTAACTATTCATGCTATTTTCAGATTTTTCCAAAGTCTGGAAAATAATCTTCCCAGCATGCAAGTATAAAAATAGTATTTGTTTGGATTGGAATGTCAGAATGTTTGATTTCTTGAGCATAAGTTACATAAATAAATGTGGAATAAGTGAACAATTTAAGAACACTGAAAAGTTTCTGAATTCACAACAGAAAATTACAATCAAATGCATAATGAATCCGAGCTGTTTCTGGCACTCTGGCCTGTGCTGCATTTATGACTGGACTAGTCCTGGCTGAATACACAATATACACAATCTGTACTTAGCATGTCTTCATCAATGAATGCCGACCAGATCCAGGACTACAGCATTTATAAATTGTGCTGCTTTTACTCAAAAGGGAAAGATTCCTGCTCTTACAAAATATAATAGTTATAGAACACAAAAAGACAGCATTTTGATATTGCCTTTCCCCAGAATGCAAGTATCAAATTAGTATTTCTTTGGATTGGAATGTCAGAATGTTTGAGTTTTTAAAAATTATTATTAAGCTGCTGACATGAGAAGCATTTTTGAAAAATGAGTTTTAGTTTGACATTAAGACAGAATTTCCAACAATTTTTTAAATGATCTTAAAGATACTTCCAACAGTTTACACTACATATTCATCTAAAGTGGCCCAATTAGCACTGATGAGTATAAAAGAAAAATATCATTAACACAAAAACTCTGAACATGCTCATGTCCTCCAGGATCAGATACCCATCAAAGTAATTTCTTTATGTAAAAATCAGTTTTTATATCCATTTCATTAGTGCTTTTGTCTTTACTAAATAATAAAATTTTATATATATATCAAAAACTGTTTGAAAATAATTTTTATGTTTTGTTATTAATAAATGATTCCGACTGTTTTTGAGACTATGCAGAATTGGCTAGCCTGGAACGTGCTATGTAGACAAGACTGGCACAGAGATCTGCCTTCCGAGTATTGGGATTAAAAGTGTGAGGCACCTTCCTTAAACTTGAGACCTTTTTTAAAACGGATACACAAAGTAGCTGTATAAAATTTACTGGTTAAAAAAGTCACTGATGAGAAAAACTTACAATACTCCAATCTATACAACATAACCTCAATATTGTTGTGTGCTTGTAAACTGTGAAATAAAAATAAAATAAAACTGTATCATCACAGAGTTTTACAAAAGAGTTCTGAGGTAAATACTGTGATATAAAGTGCAAAACGTACTGAGAGGTATCTAACTTTTTAAACATATTCATATTAACACACTATTATACTTTTGAAAAATGATCTACTGAACTTGCACTAGAACATATATATCAACAATGCCACACGTACATTCTCTCTCTTGCAAATGCGCACAGTCTCTTTCTCTTTCTTTCACATACCCCCACACACAAACACAAACTGAAATAAAAATATTTAAAAACAGATTTTAAAAAAATATATATCACATAACTTTACCTCTTCTCTCTTCTCTCCATCTTCTATTGAAATATCATGGTCTGTGACATTTTCACTGCAGGGTATATCTGAAGAAGTGATCACAGTTTCTTCAGGCTCTTGCATAAACAAAGGTTTTCCCTCTTGTTGAATCCACTCTTGATACACTTTTACCACTTTTCTCATAGCTGCTGCTTCACAAATTGGTAATAAAAATGCCTAGCAAATAAAAAAAGAAAAAAGAATACCCTTTCTTTTGTCACAAATATATTAATAAATTTTTCATTTCACACAATAGTAGATAAAAACACTTTCACTTAATCAACTCATTAACTATTCATCAACTCAGAGAAAGCCTTTCATTTCCAAATATTTTATAAATACCTTGAAAGAAAAATACAGTAGGCCCTGAAGCAGAAGGAACAAAGATTTGTTTTAATTTTATTACTCTGAATGGTGATATTATTTGTTTCATGAAACTTTACTCTTAGAAAATTCAATATAACGTCTCATAATAAGCCACATTTTATAACTTATATTAATGCTGTTTTGAGAATTATTACCATTAAAATGCTTCCACAGAGAAACTTACTACAGATGCACAACAGACAGCTGAGTAAGCGCGATGGTGATGTGGGCTGAGGGAAGCATCCAACAAGGTGACTCAGAAGTCAGCACGGACTCCAGAATTGAAACACTACGTCACATTAAAAGTTCTGTGCAAACAAAGTCTCACCAACAGAATGGACAAAGGACAGAAAAAAATTTGAAGACAAAATGAAGGAACTGGAACAACCCAGCAAAGGCAAAATTAAGGCAGAGAATTCCAAAATACATGTGACGTTATGAAAAGACCAAGTCTAAAAGTCACAAACATGAGGAAAACATTTTTTTATTTTAAAGACACAGACAACATTTCAAAAGAATTATAACAGAAAATGTCCTAGAGTTAGGAAAGATGCCTATCTATATAAAGGAGGAATGTTTGCTTCAGGACACTGAACAATAAGAGGAGAAGAACATCCCTTAAATTGTAATTAAAACACTGAATGTACAGAGCCAAGAGTGCATACTGATAACAGCAGAGAGAAACATCAAGTTACAAATAAAAGCAGGCCTTTCCTAACAAAAGCAGATTTGTCAACTGAAACCTTAAGAAGTCGAAGTTTCCATAAAGATGTGTTTCAAGTTCTGAAACCCAACTGCTAACCCACAAATACAGCCACAGCTGGCTGAGCTGCCCTGTCACAGGAGGAGGAGAAGTAGAAATCCCATGGTTACAACAGGTTCACAGAGTTGATAACCACTGAGCAGCTCTCTATAGAAGGTACTTTAAAGTATAGTTTAGAGAGTTCTAAACTAAAAAGAAAAAAATCCATCCACAGTTTACAGGAAACAATAAATCACACCAGAGTAATAGTTAACCAGGAAAGGAAAAATAAGTAAAACTGAACAAGAATCAACAAAATGACAGAAACTAGTACATAGCAATCAATAAAAGATCTGAAGAGTAAGTTTCAATTTCCCAAGCAAAGATATAGACAAGTAGACTGGAAGCAAAGTAGAAACCACCTCTTTGTTCTAAGAAACACACTTTACCACAAGAAAACAGACACGACCTTAGGAGAAAAGGTTATACTAGGAGCTGAGGAATATGCAAAGACTCAAATTTAACACTCAGAAATCAGTAGATTTCCTATATACTAATGACAAATACACTGAGAATAAGAGAAAAACAACCACATTCACAATTGCCTCAAAAGACAGACAGGCAGAGACAGGCAGACAGACAGACAGACACACACACACACAAAAAGAGGGAGGGGAGGGAGGGAGGAAGGAGAGAGAGAGAGAGAGAGAGAGAGAGAGAGAGAGAGAGAAAATAATTCTAACCAAGAAAAGGGTAGGTCTTTTAAAATTGATTTTTATTGCATGTTTAGCGTATGTGAACCATGGTGTACATGTGAAGATCAGAAGCTAACTTTCCACCATGAGGTATCCCAAGGATCAAACTCAAGTCATTAGGCTTGGTAACAAGAGCCTTCATCCACTGAGCTATCTTGCCAGACCATGGAATCTTTTCAATACAAATTTTAAAATACTGAAGAAGGAAGGTGAGGAAGGCACTAGGATGGAAAGATCTTCCATGCTCACAGATAAAAAGAATTATATTGTGAAAATGACCATCCTATCAAAAGCAATCTATAGATTCATGTATTCCCCATCAAAATCCTATAATCCCTCACAGAAATAGAAAACTTTAAAATGCATATAGAAGCACATATAAAGGACCCCAGATAGCTAATGCAATCCTGAGCTAAAAGAATAATGCTAAAGGTATCATCACGCATAATTACTAACATTTACTAGAGTCACAGAAACAGAAGGAACTGGTGGGAAAACAAGTAGCAAGAATAGGAAAATATGGAGTGGGACTCAGCTCACACAGCTACCGTCATATTGCTTTTGATGAAGATGTCAGAAACAAACATCAAAGACATCTTTCTTCTACGAATGGTGTTAGGAATGTCCACGTCTCAAGAAAGTAAAACATTATATCTCACCCTGCACAAAAATCAACTCAAGAGGGATCCTCATGAAATTAAAAAAAAAAAAACCCTTCTGCATTACAAAGGAAATATAGAAATCTTGAGTAAAGAGACAGCTTACAGTACGAAAGAAAACCACTGCCAGCTATATATCTGACAGAGGACTAATATCTTGAGTATAGAAAGTGCTTTAATTAATAAACTAGAATCAAAACCTAAACTATAAGGAAAGAAACAATCCAACCAAAAATGTCCAATAAATACTTTTTAATAGTGCTCAACATCCTTGGTCACCAAGGAAATACAAATTAAAAGTACTTTGAAGTTTTATCTCATCCCAGTTAGAATGGCTATTGTCAAGAAAACATAAGATGCTCTGCAGTTAAGAACACTTGTGGGGCTGGAGAGATGGCTCGGTGGTTAAGAGCATTGGCTGCTCTTCCAGAGCAGTCCTGAGTTCAATTCCCAACAACCACATGGTGGCTCACAACCATCTGTAATGAGATCTGATGCCCTCTTCTGGTGTGTCTGAAGACAGCTATAATGTACTCATGTAAATAAAAATTAATTTAAGAATTCTTGTTTTTGCAGAGGACATGGGCTCAATTCCCATCACCCATATGATGGCTCGAACTGTCCATAACTCCAGTTCCAGAGGATCTGACACCCCTCTTCTGACCTCTGTGGGTACCTGGCATGCATATGATACACAGAAGTATATGTCAAAAAAACAGCCTCATATACATAAAATAAAAATAAATCCTTTTTCAAAAACAAAGAGAAAACAAAAGCAACAGTGCTGGTAAGGATATGAAGGAAAGGAAAAACTTCATTCATTGTAGTGGGCATGTAAACTGGTCCAGTTACTATGGAAACCAGTAAAGTTTCCCAAAATGACACAGCTATACTACACCTAGGAATTTACCCAAAGAATTCTATATATACCACAGACAACTGCACATCCATGTTCATGGCTGCTCTATTCACAAGAGCAAGGAAATGAAATCAGCCTACATGTTCATTAGATGAAGAAAAGATAATACAAACATGCCATATACACAATGGACTTTATTAGGCCATAAAGAAAAATGAAAAATAAGTAGAGTGGCTCAGGCTAAGGCAAGAGCTGTGCTCTCTCTCACATTCAGTAGTGGCTTGCACTTTCCTAAGGGGGTGTTTATGTAGGCATGTGCAGAGCCTAGGAAAGAGAAAGGAGCTCGTAGAATAGATCAAAGAATTCTAAAGGGGGTGGTGAGGGGAGCTGGGGCAGCAGAATGCTTGAGATATCAAAATGAAAGGAAGAATATGGAGAACTGGGTAAGGAGGCAGGGCCAAGGAGATGTATACTAACAATGTATAGAAAAGACAGGAGAAAATCTGACACTTAATAATAGGCTAATTAAAAGCCAGCCAGAAATAAAAATGAGAACTTGTATCAAAAAATTAAAAGGAAAAAACAAAAAACAAAAACCACCTAGACACACAAGATAAACCCACTGATGCGGTAGTGGAGGGAGAGTCTGTTGTGGTCTCTAACTGAAGCTGAGGTTGCTCCACAAGAGAAGATTTACACCTAGCATTGTAACCCATTTAAATGACTAGGTTAGGGAAATCCCAGACACCAGTGGGGAAGCTATTGCTGTCACTTGTTAAGTAGATGTGTCTATCAACCTATCTTTTGTTTCTTCATACACACACTCCGACCCCCAGTTTTGAGACAGGGTCTCACTAGACCAGGCTAGCATCAAACTCAAGAGTATCCACCTGCTGCTAAATTTCCAGCAGCCTCTGCCTTTTGAGTTCTGGGATTAAGGGATAAACCACCACACCTGGTCCTCAAATTGTTCTTTAAATAACTATGCTTATCTGCATAGATTAGTGCTATTGTAAGGGTTAGTTAGAATACTTCTTTGTGCAGCGGTCGGCAATGACAGTAAAGATTTATAACTAGTACAGGGATAAATTGACTGACAGGGTACAGTGGGAATGCATAACACCCCTCCAAAAACACACAGGAAGAAGGCAGGAAGAATATAAGAGGAAAGCAGGGGTAGGGGGCTGTGAACACTGACTTGCCATGGTTGTCAGGCTCCTGACCTCTCAGCAGCTCTGACAACCTGTTTAAGAGCTAAACAAGATTGGGCTGGTCAAAATCCTGTCATGGAACAGAGAAAGGTACATGGGTCCCAACCACACTCTGAAGATTTATACACAATAAAGGGTTAATGGGGGAGGGAGAGACATTTTCTTCAGTGGTATAGCCACTGGTGAGGTACCCACACTCCTTTAAACAAATAACCCTAATGAAACTCATTCAGACATGGGGAGGAGAAGAGCTAGTTTGGAAGAGTTAGAGGTTTTAGCAGAAGTGAGTATGACTGAAATGTATGTACATGTATGAAAATGTCATATATAAAAATGTCATAGCTTTTATTTTAGCTTATAATTCCAGGTTATAATCCATTATTGTTAAGGAAGTCAGAAGAGTAGTTAGTCACATCACATCCACAGTCAGGAGCAGAGAACAGAAAGCATGCACCCTTCCAGTACTTAATTCACTTTCTGCACTCGTATATGGTTCAGTATACCAAGCCCAAAGAATCATGTTGTCTATGTTAGGCTGGTTGTTCCCATATCATTTAATTATAATCAAAACAATGCCCCATGCCCACAGGCCAGCCTGATCTAGACTGTTCCTCAGATTCTCTTCCAGATAAGTCCACATTGTGTCATACTGACAGTTAAACTGTCACAGTGTGCTGACCAGTTTTGTGCTTACACCAAAGTCATTTGAGAAGAAGGAACCTCAATTAAGAAAATATCTGTACAAAACTAGCCTGTGAATAAAGACTGTGTTGCAGTTTGTGGTTGATAACTGATGTGGGTGGGCACAGCTCAAGTGGGCAGTGCTACTCCTGGATGCTATCAGCAAGCAGGCTGAGCACAAGCCAGTAAGCAGCACCCTCCAAAGTCTCTGCAGAGTCCTGCTTTGAGCCTCAGCCCTGACTTATCTGGATGATGAGTTCAACAAGCTGTAAATAAACCCTTTTCTCTCCAGGTTAACCTTGGTGTCATAGAGTTTTATCACAGCCACAGACGCCCTAACTAAAGAACACAGTGAGCAAGTCTAAACTGCTTTGATAACAAAGGAACATGAAGGGAGGAGAGAGAAAGAAAGAAAGACGGTGCAAGTCCAACAGAGTGTGTGTTTAGTTAGCGTCCACAAAGCTCTGTGCCTCTAAGGAGAGGAAAATAAGGACCAAAAAACAGGAGGATGCATGGAAAATGTTAAAGCATTTTTATATAAGTTTATGAAACTTAAAATTAACTTTAAAAATCTTCATAAGGCATCTATTTTAAATGGCTAAAAATCAATATATGCAATAATTCCATTACAATTTAAAATGCTGACAGTATTTTACCTGACGAAATATCTCTGTGACAAAGTTTACATTGCTTCTCTTAGATGAAAATACCCTGCGAACAATTTCAATGTCCGTGAGGTGTTCTTCATCGATGCTACAGAGACTGGAAGAGCTGGGCTCTCGCTCTGTGAGAGTGCTTGTATTGGAATGCGACTGCTCGGGCTCTGCGGTTTTGTCTGCTTTATCAACAGTATCATTTTTGCTTTCTTCTCTGGAGACCAAACTAGCAGCTGCTCTCTAAAATGAAAAAAAAAAAAAATCAAAGAATACCATTTATCACTCAAATTAATGTTTTGTTTTTAGCGAATATTAGGAGACTCCAAGGCTACATCCAATGCTGCTTTAAAAGCCAGCTATCCAGCTACACTTAGAAGCCATTCTGAATAATGAATCAGAATGCAAATAACATCTAAGTATGTAGTAAGACGCCATCTACTCACCTGTAAGTAAACTGAAGCAGTTAAACAGTTATCAGTTAGGCCTATATGAAAAACCTCCAACACAGGCACAGAGGCAGCTCGGATCTTCAAGAATGAGTAAATAACACAAGGAAACAGAAGGAATAGAAAAGGGAAAAGACCAAGTGTCTTTATTTGCAGATGATGGGACTTTTATACATAAAAGACCCTAAGAAATGTACCATAAAACTTCTATAGCAGCTAAACACTTTCAACAAAGTAGCAGGATACAAAATTCCCTCTCTCTCTCTCTCTCTCTCTCTCTCTCACACACACACACACACACACACACACACACACACACACACACACACACACACACACGTACACACAAATTAGCAGTCTTCCCATACATAAATTAGAAATGCATCGAACAAATCAGGGAAATAGTAACTTTTACAGCCGTCTCAAAAATATACATCGGAATAACTAACTAAGCAAGTAAAAGACTTCTGTACTACAAATGTTAAGACATTGAAGAAACTGAAGATACCAGGAGATGGAAAGGTATCCTTTGTTGATGGAGCCATGGGATTGATATTGTGGAAATGGCCATTCTACCAAAAGCAATTTATAGATGCAATGGAATCTTCACCAAAATTCAATACAATTCTTCATAGAAATTAAAACTATACATGGAAACACAAAAAATCCAGAATAGCTAAAATAATTATGCAAACAAAAACCGGTAGAGGTTTCACTATCCCAAATTTCAAGTTGTACTGCAGAGCTATAGTAATAGAACCAGCAAGGTACTGGCATAAAAACATGCACATTGATGAATGGAATCGAACTGAAGGCCCAGACAAACCCACACACCTATGGACACCTGATTTTGACAAAGAAGCCAAAAATACACTCTGGATGGCTAAATGCCAAACTGGATTCAAAGAGATCCCTATTCATCAACCTGCACAAAACTCAACTCCAGATGGATCAAGGTTATCAACATGAGAGCAGATCCATGAATCTGACAGAGAGAAAGTGCGGAATGTGTTCAAGTTCATTGGCACAAGAAAGGACTTTCTCAACAAGACACTGATAGCATTAAGATCAACAAGTAAACAACAGGACCTCAAGGAAGCTGAGAGGCCCATGTATTAGCAAAATGGTAGCCTAGAGAATGGGAAATTATCTGAGGATTAGTATCTAAATATAAAGAACTTGAAAAACTAAAACATAAAAACAAATAATTAAAAATGAGATATGGAACTAAGGAGAGTTCTTAAAAGATGAGACACAAAGAAACAAAGAAATGATCAACACCCTTAACCATCAAAGAAATGCAAATCAAAGCCACTGAACTAAGATTTCACCTTACATTAATAAAAATGGCCAAGACACATAAAACAAATCAGATCACATGCTGGTGCAGCTTACGGGAAACAGGAACATTTACTCATTGTTAGTGGGAGTACAAACTGGTACAGGTACTACTGAAATGAGTTTGGCAGTCTTCAGAAAGCTGGAAATCTATATCAAGACCCAGCTATACCAGTCTTGGGCATAAGTCTTTTGGGTACAAAGGGCTCTATATCCTACTATAGAGATACTGGCTCATCTCTGCCCATTGCTGCTCTATGCATAATAGCCAGAAGTTACAAACAGCCTAAACACACATCAACTAACGAATGAACAATGAAAACATGGCATATTTTACACAACGGAACTCAGCTGTTATTAAAAAAGAAAGAAAGCCACAGGTGAACTGATGGAAGTAAAAAAAACAAAAATCATCCTGAGTAAGGTTAAGTGAGACCCAAAGAGACAAATATTGCATGTCTTCTCTTATATGTGGTTGCTAGTTTGTCAAACCTTTGATGTCTGTGCTATGATCCTCACAGAGGTTAAGTACTTAATACAGTGGGGTAAGATTATGGCGCAATAAGGAAAATCCAGAATAGGAAAATTATATAGGGAGAGGGATAAAAGAGGATAAAGGAGAGGAACAACTAACGCTAAAAGGCATTTGAAAAACCACATGGAAATCGACTATTGCAGAAGCTTCCTACAATATACATGTATGACAAAATCTAAATGAAGTCACTAAATAAGAGACAAAGCCCCAACTAAAGGTCTTATGCCACACTAAGCAAAACCCCCAGTGGTAGAAATGGATTGTATCTTATTTAGCTCTTGGCCAAAGGGACCCAATGGAAATACCCAGACATCGCAGACTACTGGCAAAGCGATTGGTCATTCGCCCTCTCCACAACCTGATGGTAAGACCCTACTGCTGAATTACTTATGTCATCAAACAGACACTAAGTCAGACTAAAAGGCTGGGAAAAAAATTTCAAGCATATGGTCCCAAGAAACAAGCTGGAAAAGACATTTTACTCTAGAATAAAATCGACTTTCAATCAAAAGTTATCAAAAAAGATAAGGCAGGACACTTCATACTTATCAAAGGAAAAATCCACCAAGATGAACTTTCTATTCTGAACATCTGTGCTCCAAATGCAAGGCAATACAGTTCAAACTATTCCATAAAATAGAAACAGAAGAAACACTATCAAATTCCTTCTATGAAGCCACAATTACTCTTATATCTAAACCACACAAAGACCCAACAAAGAGAGAGAACTTCAGGCCAATTTCCCTTATGAACATCAATGCCAAAATACTCAATAAAATTCTAGCAAACTGAATCCAAGAATACATCAAAACAATCATCCTTCATGATCAAGTAGGCTTCATCCTAGGGATGCAGGGATGGTTCAATATATAGAAATCCATCAACATAATCCACTATATAAACAAACTCAAACAAAAAAAACACATGATCATCTCATTAGATGCTGAGAAAGCATTTGACAAAATTTAACACCCCTTCATGATAAAAGTCCTGGAAAGATCAGGAATTCAAGGCCCATACCTAAACATAGTAAAAGCCATATACAGCAAACCAGTTGTTAACATTAAACTATGGAGAGAAACTTGAAGCAATCCCACTAAACTCAGGGACTAGACAAGGCTGCCCACTCTCTCCCTACTTGTTCAATATAGTTCTTGAAGTCCTAGCCAGACAATCAGACAACGAAATTAGGTCAAAGGAATACAAACTGGAAAGGAAGAAATCAAAATATCACTATTTGCAGATGTTATGATAGTATACTTAAGGACCTTGAAAGTTCCACCAGAGAACTGATAAAGGAGTTCAGCAAAGTGGCTGGGTATAAAATTAACTCAAACAAATCAGTAGCCTTCCTCTACTCAAAGGATAAATGGGCTGAGAAAGAAATTAGAGAAAAGATACCCTTCACAACAGTTGCAAATAATATAAAATACCTTGGTGTGATTCTAAACAAGCATGTGAAAGGTCTATATGGCAAAAACGTCAAGTCTCTGAAGAAAGAAATTGAAGATTTCAGAAGATAGAAAGGTCTCCCATGTTCATGGACTGGTAGGATTAATATAGTAAAAATGGCCATTTTGCCAAAAGCAATCTACAGATTCAATGCAATCCCCATTAAAATTCCTACTCAATTCTTCACAGAGTTAGAAAGAGCGATTTGCAAATTCGTTTGGAATAACAAAAAACCCAGGATAGCAAAAATTATACTCAACAATAAAAGAAGTTCTGGGGGAAATCACCATCCCTGACCTCAAGCAGTATTACAGAACAACAGTGATAAGAAAAACTGTATGATAAACTGTATGATATTGGTACAGAGACAGGCAGGTAGATCAGTGGAATAGAACTGAAGACTCAGAAAAGAACCCACACACATAAGGTCACTTGATCTTTGACAAAAGAGCTAAAAACATCCAATGGAAGAAAGATAGCATTTTCAACAAATGGTGCTGGTTCAACTGGAAGTCAGCACGTAGAAAAATGCAAATCGATCCATTCTTATCACCATGTACAAAGCTTAAATCCAAGTGGATCAAGGACCTCCATATCAAACCAGATACACTCAAACTAATAGAAGAAAAAGTGGGGAAGAGTCTCGAACACATGGGCACTGGGAAAATTTTCCTGAACATAACACCAATGGCTTATACTCTAAGATCAAGAATCGACAAATGGGACCTCATAAAACTGCAAAGCTTCTGTAAGGCAAAGGATACTGTCATTAGGATAAAACAGCAACCAACAGATTGGGAAAAGATCTTTACCAATCCTACATCTGATAGAGGGCTAATATCCAACATATATAAAGAACTCAAGAAGTTAGACTCCAGAGAGCCAAATAACCCTATTAAAAATGGGGTACAGAGCTAAACAAAGAGTTCTCAGCTGAGGAATTTCAAATGGCTGAGAAGTACCTAAAGAAATGTTCAACATCCTTAGTCATAAGGGAAATGCAAATAAAAACAACCCTGAGATTCCACCTCACACCAGTCAGAATGGCTAAGATAAAAAACTCAGGTGACAACAGATGCTGTTGAGGATGTGGAGAAAGAGGAACACTCCTTCATTGTTGGTGGGATTGCAAACTGGTACAACTACTCTGGAAATCAGTCTGGAGTTTCCTCAGAAAATTGGACATTGAACTTCCTGAGGACCCAGCTATACCTCTCCTGGGCATATACCCCAAAGATGCTCCAACATATAACAAGGACACATGCTCCACTATGTTCACAGCAGCCTTATTTATAATAGCCAGAAGCTAGAAAGAACCTAGCCCTTTAACAGAGGAATGGATACAGAAAATGTGGTACTGTGGTACATCTACACAATGAAGTACTACCCAGCTATCAAAACCAATGACTTCATGAAATTCATAAGCAAATAGATGGAACTAGAAAATATCATCCTGAGTGAGGTAACTCAATCACAAAAAAAAAATGCCATACATGGTATGCACCCACCACTCATAAGTTGATATTAGCCCAAAAGCTTGAATTATCCAAGATACAATCCACAGACCACATGAAGCTCAAGAAGGACAACCCAAGTACAGAAACTTCAGTCCTTCTTAAAAGGGGGAACAAAAATACTCATAGGAGGGGATATGAAGACAAAGTTTAAAGCAGAGACTAAACTTCAGAGCCTTTCCCACCTGGGGATCCAGTCCATATATATATACAGCCACCAAAACTAGACAATATTGATGAAGCCAAGAAGTCCATGCTGACAGGAGCCTGATATAGCTGTCTCCTGAGAGGCTCAGCCAGAGCATGACAAATACAGAGGCGAATGCTAGCAGCAAACCATTGAACTGAGAATGGGGCTCCTGCTGGAGGAATCAGAGAAAGGAGAAGGAGAAAGAAATCAGAGAAGGAGCTGAAGGAGCTTGCAACCCCATAAGAACAACAATACCAACCAACCAGAGCTTCTAGGGACTAAACCACTACCCAAAGACTATACATGGACTGGCCCATGGCTCCAGCTGCATGTGTAGTAGGGATGGCCTTGCTGGGCATCAATGGGAGGAGAAGCCCTTGGTCCTGCCAAAGCTCGATACCCCTCCACCCTGCCCAGTGTAGGAAAATATCAGGGCAGGGAGGTGGGAAGGGGTGGGTGGATGGATGGGGGAATACACTCAAAGAACAAGGGGGAGGGGGAGGGGATAGGAGGTTTATGAACGAGAAACTGGGAAAGGGGATAACATTTGAAATATAAATAAAAAGTATCCAATAAAATAAAATAGAAAAGAAAAATTTGATATTTTAAGTCTGTGTCAACTCAGATAAATGGTATCACTCATTAAAACACACATACATATGTATGTAGGGAAAACACAATATTAGGGGAAAAGAGAATCAGGAAAAAAGTATGAAGATGAGATAAACTGCTCAATTTAAAACAAACAAACACATAATTTAAAATACTGTTTCTCCACTTTATCGCTGTGTACTGTCCATTTTATTGTTAGATTCAGTATCTGTGGATAATTGGAGGGATTTTAGTCAGACTTCAAATCTGTATTCTGTGAATGTATAGACAATAAAAAGGATGAGGTCAGAGGATAAAACAGCAGGGAAATAAATTAGTTGTTGTCGTGCAAGCATGAGAACCAGAGTTACACTAAAATGTATCATACACTAATCAGGGGACAACAGCATACAAAGGGCCATAGTCGCTGCAGTTTCAGTAATCTCCCATGTATTCTCTGAAAAAAGCAGACACTGAGATAAACTGGAACCTGAGAGTAATATATGACTGAAATCCTCCTCTGTATCTCTCAATCTTTCTTTTTTTTTTTTTTCAATCTTGCTTTTTTTAAAAAAAAAAAACTATCGTAAGGCAATGCTAGGGCAGTGAGTTGGGGTGAGGGAGCACCCTCATAGAGGCAGTGGGAAGAGGGGAGATAGGGGATTTTCAGAGGGGAAATGGGGAAGGGGGATAACATGTGAAATGTGAATAAATAATTTTTTTAAAAAAGTGTTGTTATACAAACTTTATTTTCTATTAAGAAAATACATACTACTTGTATAATAACAGTTCAAGTTTGAGTTCTGAGCTAGATTTATTGAAATAAAGCATCACTAGCATCCATTCTAAATATGCTGCATCCTTAAGGTAGGTGAGCTGAGGAAGCCACTTAACTGTGCTTCATTTATACATTACCTGAATATTCTTTGGCAAGACTTCACCCTCCATCCCAGGAATATTAGGTCCTGAATGTGGTTTTGGCTCCAGCCAGAAAGAAACCAGCCAACGAATGACAATGACCCGAGCCTGGATGAAAGGCTCCTTTGTACAGTATATCGTTTCATTGGTTTCAGCATCCTTCTTTACCATCACATAATGAGGCTTTGGTCTGACCTGTGGGATATCTACACAAAAGTGAAAAACAAAACATAAATGAAAAAAACAATTATCCCTAGCTAAGCCAACATTTTAAAAGTCTGCAGAAGATATTATGATATTACACTGATTTTAGAAGTGTTAATAAAAAAATAATTTTATAATGTTACATGCTACCTAAGAACCTAGAAGTATGAACCATATATTGGGTTAATATTGAAAAACAAAAACAAACAAACAAACAAACAAACAAAACAAGGGCTGGAGAGATGGCTCAGCGTTTAAAGAGCACTGACTGCTCTTCCAGAGGTCCTGAGTTCAATTCTTAGCAACCACATGGTGGCTCACAGCCCTCTTCTGGTGTGTCTGAAGACAGCTACAGTGTATTCATATAAATAAAATAAATCTTTTTTAAAAACATGTCTTTTTAAAAAGTCAATCAACAACCTAGCATCCAGGAGGCAGAGGCAGGAGAATGTCTAAGTTTGAGGAGAGCCTGGTCCACAGAGTGAGTTCCAAGACAGCCAGGGCTACCCAGAGGAACCATGTCTTGACAAAAGCAAAAACAAAAACAAGCAAACAAAAAAATTCAATGAGATGGCCATGATGAGGAACATCTTTCTTCAAAATAGATTTCCTACATACAGATTTATCTCTTCTTTTTATATACGACCCAGGTCTGACTCTAATCCAGATTTGTACAAAAAGCTCTAATAAAAGGTCATTTCGTAAAACCACTAAAAATTGGACAAGAAATGACAAAAAGATAAAACAATTTAATTATTTATACAATTTGATTAACAGTTAATTGAATCCTTGAGAAATCATAGGGGAAAATGTATAATATATAGTTTACAGTCAGGCATGGTAGTACATACTTGTAGCCCTAGCACTTAGGAGGCTGAGATAGAAAAATCACAAGTTTGAGACCAGTTGGGCTGTTTACCAAGATCCAGGCTAATCTAGGCGACTTACCAACTCTCTACAATCATAGAAACATTAGAATTCAAATTAATCTACTACTAAGATATTATCAGAAAATATATCGATGATATCTAGAGAATAACTTTTTAGTGAAACCTTTCCATTCTCAGTGAAAATTTATTACTATAAATGCACTTTTGTTATAAATCTGGGTATAACATCAATACAAAAAGTAGATTTGGTCAGTTTTCTGTAAGTAACGAATGCCACTGACATTTTGCTCTTAAGTGTAAACTGTAAAATTCTAAATTATACCTACCAAGTACAGGATGATACAAACTATTCTCCTTGCAGAGGTTTGGGAAAATATAAGGCAAGTAAAACTTCTTAAAATGTGAAAACAAAAATGAAAATCCCCTTTCTTGGTTTTCTTTGTTCTTCCATTCTAAACTTTTTACCTAAAAATAAACAGTATTATTACAATCACCCCAGGACAGCAGAACCTCTTTAACATAGTTTAGCTGCTCTAAACAAGCTTATAAAATTTATAATATATCAAGCCTTTAGATTATGAAGATCATAATATATAGCAAAATTTCTATTCTTTATTTTTATTAGCAAATGAATTTCACTACACATTTTTTACATATACACATATAATATACTTTGATTATACAGTCCATTCTTTAAAACTGGTCTAATACGTAAACATATTACATATATTTTAAAAAATCTTGCAAAATTATGAAAATGATTCATTTGGCTGTATTAATGACAAATATACTATTTTTCTTCCCTATCCCTTCCTGAATAATTGTGATCAAAAGCATAGGTATATGTGGCCAGGAACAGAAGGCAGGGTATACATTAAAGACAGCAGAACAGTGCACAGAGAACGTTCATGGAGTGTGGAGTAAAGGAACAGGAGGACACAGAGTACTACTACTGCTCTAATGTAGAATTCCAGCAAAAGGAGGACGAGGCCTAAGAAAGATATTTGCAAAGGCCCAGGGTGAGTTATTAGAACCCAGTTAAGGAGAATGTCTGCAGAGCATGGGAATGGTGATTTGAATAAGTATGATCACTTTCAAGAAGGCTAAATAAATAATATATTGAGAACGCGAGACAAGTTTGTCACAAACAAAAAGAATAAAGCAAAGGGGACAGATGTGTGCATTTATATTTATTCTTCGGTTTCAGTCATTCGGAGTATCCAAAAATAGCAATGCTCGGTATTGATAGTAGTGAGCATCCCAAGTGCCTAGATACTGGATTCTAAACACAAAGCTCCAGAGAGGGTCAAAGAAAGTACAAGAGGAAACAGCAACAGTAAAGAATCACATTGGAGAAGGCTGTAGTGGTACACACTTTTAATCCCAGTACTCGTGAGGCAGAAGTAGGTGGAACACTGAGAGTTCGAGATCAGCCTACCTACATATGAGTTGCAAGAAAGCCAGGAGTAGGTAGAAAGACCCTGACTCAAAACAAACTTAAAAAAAAAATCCAACAACAACAAAAGAATAATTAATATTGAGGAACAGCAAGATGGTTCATGGGTGAAGGTATTTGCCATCAACCCTGACAACCTAAGATCAATCCTCCAGGACACACATGGTGGAAGGGAACAATCGACCCCCACAAGCTGTTCGCTGACTCCCATATTTGCACCAGACATACCTTCAATTAAATAAAAATATAATAATTTTTAAAAGAATTTTATCAGAGACCATTCAAAATGCATATAAATAATCTTAAAGTCAGAAGAATCTTAAAGTCAGACAACCTACACTGAGATAAACAAGTGTATGAATAAACAGCTAGGAGGGGAGAAAACTTTTGCAGGAATTCCAGGCCTACGCTGCCACGATAGGATTATTTTTCCATGCTGAATAAAAGAAGGAAAAATTCAAATATCCCACTAATAAAAGAATACACACTTGGCATATAATTAATTTTATTAACTAAGTTGACATAATTACTTAATAAAAAGAAAGAGTGATTTTTTTAAAGCAGTAATAAGTAAAAGAAGCCAATCAAAAAAGAATACATTGTATGGGTCTGTTTCGACCTTACTAAATGACTTTATTTGAAATGTTCAGTTTAGCATTATAGATTAGTGTTTCCCTGGGGTAGCAGATGGAATGATTCTGGAGTACGAAGACTCTTAATGGGATTTAGATTTCCTATGAGAGGAAATTAAAATATTTAAAAAATTATCTGTATTGACAGCAGCAGCACAGTCCTTGAAAACAACTACTAAACTACATTTTATATGACAACCAGACTGCATGTACATAATAATAGCTCAATAAGGCTGTCTGTCAACAATTATTAGTTGGCACCATCATAGTAAAAAATAAAAAAAGACATCTTCAAAATACTAAAATTTTTGAGTAAAATTCTGAAGAGGAGGTTACACAATGCATTTCCCCCAAATATTGATTATAAAAAGAAAATTGAAAAGGCCTGGCAGACATCACCTTAATCAGAGCATAAAGATCGACACTTATAATATATAAAACTTTACTCTCAGTCATGGTCAGAAAAGCTTTTTCTTGCAGTGAGTCATGGTTAATCCAGAAACTCGTGACAGAAACTAGTCAGAACGCTGACAATAAGTGACTGTGAATGCTTAGCCAGAGAGGGGCTAAAATATATCCCAGTCCGAGGTATGCAGAGCATCATGGAAGAGGGAATAGAAAGAGTGTAAAAGTCATAGGATGGGGAAGGAAAGCTGTGAAATGCTGTTTTCAGGACATTACATGGGCTGCTGCAAAAATCAACTCATGGTAGCTTTGAGCGCCCATATCAGATCAAGCCAGTCAAAGGTCAGGACGGATGAGAGACAGGCAGTCAAGCACCACTCCTGGCAAATGAGCTAGAGGCAGCTGGTAGCTGCTGAGGAAGGCTTAGTCAGGTTTCTCTGGGAATGTGGCTTTTATAGTAGGTTGTCCATGCCCCAGCAGAGGGCACCACACCCATGCACGTCTGCGCAACACTCCACGCACACATTCAGGAGGATGATGAGGAAGAAAGAGGAGGGAAAAATCAGAATGGAGACAGGTGGGGTTGTCCTGAGGAGAGCTGGAAGGAGGTGGTAATGATAAAAACACAGTGTGTACATACATGAAAAATTTCAAAGAAATAAATTTCTAAAAAAACTTAAAGCAAAATATTGATCCATATAGGAGTATGGGTGATTCCCCAAATAATTATGCTAAGAAAAATGCCAGAATAAAAATGAATATACATAAGTCAATGTATGAGAAATATGATGGAAATCACATTAATAGTTGCTTGGGAGGGGTTGCAAAAGATGCATTATAAAGAGATCAACAATTAAAAAACTTCAAAAGCTGAATTATGGCGTCACTTAACAAGATTCAATAAATTGTGACTGGGCATTAAACTGTGACTAAGCTGAAATCCCAGCACTTCAGAGGCTGAGCTGGGAGGCTTCTCTGATGCCAGCCTGGGCTGGGCTATGTAGATAGGTGTAAGCTAGGGACACGGCTACAGAAGGAAGGGGCGGGAGGGAGGGAGGGAGGGAGGGAGGAGGGAGGGAGGAGGGAGGAGGAGGTGAAAAAAAAGGACAGCAAATGATAAAACCTAATGTTAAAATTAATTGTATAAATAACTACATCTCAGTTAACCTTGATTCATAAACTTTTGAAAAACAAACTAATGAAGGCAGTAACAGTGCCCATTCTGGCCTTTTCACTCAGCACTTGGACTCTCTAAGCCTCAAATGGAATACATGGTATTTTATAAATGAGGAAAACTAAATGGAGAAGGCTAGGTAATTTGCCAAAGGATGAACTACCAGTCAAAAGTAGAATTGTTATTTTAAATACTAATAATCCGGCTCAGGACCCATATTAATAGGATAGTGTTGGTTTCTCAGGTAGCAGGACTTTTGTATTTGGAGTAACTATAAAAATATTAAGTATATAAAAAGGTGTTTTCATCAATCAAAACACCCATATTTCACATACAGAGATGAACAGGTTACCTTATTATTTAAGTGTTTACCTGTAAATTACTTTTCCTGATTCCTATCCTGTCAGTCACCCTCCTGTTATATCTTGAGAGACTGAATCTAAATCAAACAGCTATTCACATTTCACTACGTACCAGAGCTGCTGGTTGTAATGAAAGGATTAGAAAATCAGTCCAACTGGCTCATATCAGGTTACACACATCAAGACTACGTCACAATAGGGTGGTGTATCCTACAATTCCAGCACTCAGGAGGCAGAGGCGGCACATCTCTATGGGTGCCGGGTTAGCCAGAGTTACAGAGTGAGACTGTGTGTCAAAACCCAATACAAAGAGAGCCTACTTCACGGGGCTGAAGAAGGCTCAGAAGGTAAAGTGCCTGCTGTGTAAGCTTGAGGACCTGCATTTGGATCCTAGGTACCCAAGTAACAACCAAGCACTGTGGCTTGCACTTATGGGAGCACAGAGAGAAGCAGGTAAGGAGATCCCCAAAGCTCCCCAAAACTCAGTGACCAGCTCATCTGACTCAGGTGATGAGGTTCAGCAACAGACCAACAGACCCCACCTCAAAAAGATGAAGTGAAGGAATTCAAGAATACAACTGATGGCAACCTCTGGACTCCACACAGATCTGCGTGTGCTAGCTCACTCTCTCTCCTTCATGTTCAAGGTAAATCATGTAAGACCTCAGCTTCCTGCTCCTGCTGCCATGTTTCCCCACCTCAATAAACTCTTTTGTGAGTTGCCTTGGTCATAACGTTTTATCACAGCAACAGAAATGTAACAGATACAAATTCTCTGGCACTTTCATAAATCTTCTAGTAATTTTTGGCAAAATAATAACAACATATTTTCGAGTAAAAATTTGTCATTCTTCTAGAAAGTAAGCAAATATCTACTATAAAAAATAATGGTAAGAGACAGGGAAGTTCTCCAAACAGGACAGCCAGGGAGAGTATCTTCTCATAAAAAGAAAGAACAGACACCAGAAGGTTCCAGGCATGTGTGCTATAAGCACAGAGGAAAAGCCATGTGCCCATGCAGTGGGAAGACAGTAACATACCTGAATTACTATGTATTTTAAAAGTGCTTCAAGAAAATAGCTTGTGAGGTCTTCTTGTCCTTTGTCTCCTGACTGCGGGGGAACAAGAGGGGTGACTTCCTCTATAGTTACTTGAGCTAGCCAAAGACAAGAGAATTGTATAATCAAAAGACAAATTCTATTATACAAAATACAACTAAGTAAAATTTAGCAAAACAGATACACAATGAAAACTGCTTTTAAATTTTTCTAAAATTATATGTTGAAATAAACCTGAGATCATCCTGACAGTCCATAATTATCTTGAAAATTGTCTGTTTTGTAAATCCCCGACTGAGAGGTAACAGAGAGGGATGAGCAGGTGTGCAGTAAGTGACTGAGGGTGACGGACCTCACTAGGGTGAGTCAAATTATAAGATGGCAAAATATGATGAGAAACATTAGTGCAAGGTGCTTATCATCAAATTAGCATTCTGACTATACATGAGAAGTGTTTTTTACTTTTCAGATATTAATTCATTGTTACAAATGGTGATGTAAAAAAAAAAAATCCACCCACAGTTAGCTAAATGCTCTCCAACTTCCTAAGCTGCATGAGTAGCTGGTCATACTGCCCAGATGAGTAAGCCCACAACAAGGGTATTTTTCAGTTCTAAAATAACATACCGAATGTTACTCCTAACACCCACTTTACAAACTTAATATACAGAAGCCAACCTTTATTGTTTGCATCCTGTCCTCACAGAGTAGTGCCAGTACTTTGGTTTACAAAGCTATAGACTCCCATTTAAGACCCAAAGACTTCTTAGTAGCTATAGAGTGCCATAGATAGTTTGTATTTTCTATGCCCTTAAAGTAAACAGCAAAACTTATATTCTTGGGGCTGAAGAGAGGGCTAAGCACTTAAGGATGTGTACTGTTCTGATGTGTCCCAGGTTCAGTTCCCTGTACCCACCATCATGGGCTCATAAACTACAGGCAACTCCAAACCCAGGAAATCTGAAACCTTTTTCTGGCCTCTGTGAAAACAGGCATGCATGCTGTACAGACGGACAAGTAGGCACACAAATACACATATAAGAAATGTAAAGGAAAACTTAAATTTTGTTCTCAGAAAAACAATTCAAGAGTTGGTCAAAAGGCATTTGAAACTAATCAAAAAAGAAAGCTAATTCTAAAATGGAGACAAAAGGAAACCTACAGAAACAGTGTCAGGGATCCAAAAGAAAACGTACTTAGTAAACACTAGTTTAACTCTTCTAAGTGAAGTGTAAAATAACCAGAGGTGAGTGGAAACTGGCACATTTACAGACTTTACTTGTTTACTATAAAGTTTTATTTTAAAGTATAGTTTGCTTTGCTACGAAAATCTATAATTTCTAGAAATACATATTAGAATCAGATGAAACATCCACTAGAGTAAAGGCTGTGGACTGACTATGGACTCCCAACATTCACATGCTGGAACAGGAATGAATGCTCAGTGTGACTGTTTCTAAACAGAGCACGTGAGGTTACAATGATGTCATCAGGTTCAGCCCTAAGTGTACAGAACTGTATATAAACAGAGAAGAAACATCAGAGGGCCTGTGTGCACATGCATACACGTACACAAAGGAAATGACAAGGTGCTGTCTGCAGAGAAAAGGCTCCTCCGAAACTGGACCTGACAGCATCTGATTATGCACTCTGAAGAATTACACGTGCACTGTGAGAAAGACATTTCTGCCATGGAGCCACTAAGGCTGGGACATTTTGTTACAGAAGCCCTAGTCAACTGATGCAACACTATAGATTTCAAATGCTTACTAGTAAAAGAAGAATATATTTAACCAAAAGAAAAATCACTTTGTTATTTAAGTAGAATAATACAAGGAGAAAACTAAAAAGCAAAGAAAAATAACATTAGAAAATCTGAGGGCTAAAAAGCACAAAGACTCACTAGTTTTAAAAAAAAAAGGAAGTTAAATAACATTTCTAAAATTACAAATTAAATTTAAGATAAAAATACAATTTTAGATGTATGAAATTTTATATTCATTTTATATAGTTATTGCACAAAGAAAAACACTTCCATTTCTGTGTATATATAAACGAATTCAAGCACAAAATGAAATAGAAATTAAAGATAAATTAAAACCAGTAGTGTCTAATACCTCCCAGCAAGAGGATCTTGTGTTCAAGGCCATCCTTTACTACACAATAATACATTTAAGGTCTGCCTGAGATATAGAACACACTGTCTCAAAAAAAAAAGAATAAACACACAAAAGTGGAAAAAACAAAGCAAAACGTGATGTGAAGTAGTCTATAGCAGCCCTAACATGATTTAGATGCTCTGATATTTGGGATTTGGCTAGCCAGAGCTAATGTCCTCACTAGCAGGGTTGGCCAACTCTTAGAGGTAATACTTAACTAACCTGCTAGGAGTGATGCTCATACACAAACCACTCATCCATCTAGAGTCTGCACCCCCAGTGAGTCCTCAGACTCAAGGCTACTATTCTCCTCCCTGATCACTTCAGGTTCAAGGACTAGACAAGCAGGGATAATCTTTTTGTACTGTTGTCAACTGAATCACACTAGTTGATTTTTACTTGCTATCACTGAGTTGCACTTCCTTCCCATAAACCACAATAAAGGCTCCTGCCTACAATAACTCACACACTTCCCTTCCCTCTGTCTTCTGACTAACCCTGATCACTCACACAAAGAGATAGACACATACATTGTCGACACAGGCCTGTGGCATGGAGTATGCTTCCTCTTGGAATGGAAGTGGCAAAGTACTGTTTCCAACAGTTATCTTAATCTGTTGGCCTCACCAAGCCAAAGTAATACTAAAACCTACCCTTATAAACACAGCCTCAGAATCATGGAATAACTGTAGAGAGAGCTGACATAAAAAACAAGCAAACAAACAAAATTCACAGAAGGCTGCAGAGATTAAGTAAAGTGCCTACTAAACAAATATGAAAACCTGAGAACAGGTCGCCAGCACCCACATAAAACTATGGGTGTGACCCTGAATGATTAGAACCCCAGTGCTGTGGGGCAATGACAAACAGATTTTGGTGGTGGTGTGTGTGTGTGGGTCGCCTGCTATCTAGTGCAGTTGGAACAGTGAACTTAAGGGACTTGACCTCAAAAATAACAGTAATTGGAGCAATAACTGAGGAAGATAACCTGGTCAATGTCTGGTCTCCACCTGGACACACATGCATATACTACAAACATGTTTGGGTATACACAAAAGTGTATATATAAACAGACACATTTTAGAAAAGAAACTCTAGAAAACAAACATACTGATACACAACATCTCATCAATCTTACTTTCTTGAAGGTTGAGTGGAGGATTAATAAGATTATCTAAAGTTCGAGGTCCATATTCGGATTGTGGTGCTGAAAATCCAGGGATCAAGCATGAAAACATCCAGAGCTGTTCTTTGCTACAGTTATCCTGAAGAGCTTGCAACCATAACAAGAAGAGACGAACACCTTCCCGTCTAATCTGAAATAAAATAAAATAAAGTGCAGTATTTTTTTCATGGACAGAATGATATTTTTAGAAGGAAGAGATAGACAAGATGGAGAGTGAACACAGACATACCCAGAACATCTATACAACTCCCATTATTTTGAAATCTAAGTTCATAGACTTACAAGGATAAACTTGGGCTAAGGCTATGGCTCAGTGGTAGCATATGCAAGGCCTTGAGTTCAATCCACAGCACTGGGGAGTAAAATCAGCCATGCCTGATGAAATCCTAAGAATAAACTACTTAATATAATAATTTCTATTTGAAAAAAATCAAAAGCAATTTCATCTTCCTCTGCTTTCTTAGCACCCATCCCTACCAATCTAACCCAAAGAGAAGTGACAGGACTGTGACAGTCCCTGCCTAGAGTGGGTTTAATAAGCAGGAATGTTATAGAGATGCTGCCAACAACCGCTTGTCCCTGAAAAGTTCTGGAGTTATTCTAATTGTAAAAGTGAATTTATTTAAATAGCTATTGAAAAAAAATTACTTAAAAGCTCTCTGAAATTATCTTACTTACTACATTCTTTTGTGTCCTAGCTACAAGTCTGGAAGGAACTCTGGCATAACCACTGTGCCCAATGACCTAAAACAATCCCCATATATGAAAGTCATTTGAATCAATGAATAAATGCTCTCCCAGAAAGAGAACAGAAAAGAGAAACTTCACTGGCAAACACTGAGTTCTTCTCAGTGACTTTTCTCAATGAATTGAAGACAATTAATTCAACAAACTTAAGGAACAAACTCAAGGTGGGAGAAGTGTAAGTGGTAGGTATGTATGTATGCTTTATTGCTTTTGTTTGTTATTTGTTTTGAGACAGGGTCTCAGGGAAGACTAAGCTGGGTTCAACCATGCAGTTGAAGATGCCCTTGAACTCCTGATTCTCCTGCTTCCACCTCCTCAGTGCTGGGATTCCAAGTGTGCATCATCACCCCTAGTTCATGCAGCCTGGGAGTTGAATCCACAGCCCTGAACACATTTAACAAGCACTCTGAATCACCCTACCCCTAAACTCAGTTTGTTTTTAAGTCATAGAAAATAAAAATAATTATATGATACCTTTAAGGAGTTTCCTGTGTGCAGTAGTTTCTTTAAAATCAACCCTAAAAAGAAAAACATGATTTTAAATATCCCCATTTTCTTATCTGTGTATAAATGTCAGAGTTCTCGGTCAGACTTGAAAACACTTTTGAACAAGTCCTTGGCAATCTCTAAATTGTTCTTGGTGACCTTGATAACCCTTTGATCAAAACTGAGGTCAGAGGGACATATAAAAAAGTCACCTTTCAACACAGTTAAATACGATTTACTTTACTGTTAAAACTCGGTCCTAAAATTGTGTTTAATACAACAATTTATTACATTTGTTATTTACATTGAAAATAGAAATATTTTACCACAAACATAAAAGACTATGGTAAAAGGTTTGAATCAACCAGAAGAACATTAATTAAGTCCAATATTTTCTAAAAATTATTTTTTCATTACCATAACATCCAGAGGCGTATCATTCACTGTGAACAAATCTAAACACAATATTGTATTTTTTTTACTTAATTAACCATACAATGGCACATTGAGGCTTAAATCATTTTCTTCCTTTCTTCTCTAGAAGAAAACATTATATACATTTTGGATCTATCACTTATAAAACCATTTTTATATTACTGCTTATTTATAAATCCATAAATTACTCAGAATCAATTGCTTAAAACCTTGTATGAATAGGATCATTCACAGGAAGTCATTTATAAGTTGCTGACTTTCATATCTAATATTAGCATTTTAAATTTATCTACATGGTCTATGTAGCTCTAGATAATTCATTTTTGACTACTTTATGAATATACCTAAATGTACCTTCTTTTGGCTTATTTTCAAATTTTTGTCACAATCAAGAATAATGTAATAAATGTTATTACTCATGACTGCCTGTTACACATATGACTTTTAAATGTAAAAATCTGTATTATTTTTATTTACATGCATGTGTTTGTATTTGTATGAGGGAATGCCACCTGTGCAGGTACTGTTGGTAGCCAGAACACGACATCAGATTCCTTAGAGTTGGAGTCTCCAAGGAAACTCTGTGAGCTACTGCCATGAGCTGTTTAATTGTGGATGCTAGGAATGAAACTCAAGTCTCTAGAGAAGCAGCACAACCTCTCAAACCACTAAGCCATCTCTCCATTTTGTTTTGATTTCTAGATTAAAAGTTCTTTATGAAGGTTTATGATTGCTATGCCATGTTTGGTTGGCATCACTGGGAAGCCTGCTCTTTTCTGAATGGAAATGGAGGAGCAGTGGCTCTGGGACAGAGGAGAGGGGGCAGGGAGGAGGGAAAGGAAGGGAGACTGTGTCCAGGATGTACTGGATGAGAGAAAAAATAAAGAAAAGGAAAGAATCCTTTACATATTGCCTACTAATTCTTGTCAGCTCTACAAACTAAATCCATTACAAACAGATAAGTTTTGTTTTGTTGGGGAGAGCACTGTCTCAGGAACAATAAACATCTTGAATTTTAGACCCTGTGTGGTGTGGTGGTTCATGTCTTTAATCCCAACACCTGGGAGGCAGACATAAGAAAACTAGGAGTTCAAGGTCAGTCTCAGTGTGTATGTGTAACTTTCAGTACTTTGAGATTCATAAAAAGTCTCATAAAACAAATTCATTTAAAACTTTAATTTTATGTGTACTTTCTTATATAAAGAAATCCTTGACTTTGGTGTTACAAAGTTAAATCAAATACTTCTTTCAAGAACTTGTGAGCTGTTTCCTTTTTCTTTCTTTCTTTCTTTCTTTCTTTCTTTCTTTCTTTCTTTCTTTCTTTCTTTCTTTCTTTCTTTCTTTCTTTTTAATTTTGGGTTTTTGGCCAGGCTGGCATGGAATTCACAACATCGTCAAGGCTGGTATTATAGCAACAAATGGCTTCAAAGACTATGTAAGGAGGATAGAAGTATCATAAAACTGGACTCTGGGGACTTTTTTCTAAACTACACTAAATTTTACTCCAAAAAATAACTTTATCTATGCAAATTGTATCTCAATGAAGTTATTTTTACATCAGCTACAGTCACCTTTTCCTTCATTAACAATTCATAAATGCCAACAAAGAGTAGGAATTATCCAACCAACAAAGAAACATCACTAGTTATGAACATTCTCATCGCATAAACAACCAACAAACATCACTAGTTATGAACATTTTCATCGCATAAACAACCAACAAAGAAACATCACTAGTTATGAACATTCTCATCGCATAAACAACCAACAAAGAAACATCACTAGTTATGAACATTCTCATCACATAAACAATTGGGAATACGTGTCCATTTGACAAATCATGACAACTAAGTAACATACAGGTACTCTGAGGATTAAAGGCTATATTCCTCAAGAAATATAACATATTTTTCAGTTCATATGTCTTAAAAAGTTTTACAAAGACAATCTTCAAGACCATTTTCATTTTCATGAAGTTCAAATAAGAGTTCATAATTCTTTTGAGCAACTTATTATGTGCTCATTGGCAATGGATATCTTCTTTTATGTCATGTTTATTAAAATATTCGACCACCTTTAAAAGCTTTTGAATATAGTGTGTTGTTATACGTTACATGTTATGCAAAAATCATTTTTACATCCATATGAGTGTGAAAAGTGGAGGCCATATTGGTGTTTTCCACCTTTATTTTTGAAACAGGGTCTCTAATTGAGCCTGGAATTATGGGTTTTGCTAGACTAACTGGTCAGTGAATCTCACTGTCTGTCTCCAACCCCCACCCTACCATTGTACTGGGGTCACTGTTACGAAGGTGGCCAGCCTTGGCTTTTTACCTGGGTGCTAGGGATCAGCACTCAGGTGGTTGAGTCATAGCGAACATGTCACCTACTGAGCCATCTCCCTAGCCTCTTATAATCTCCATTTTCATTAAAGTAAATCAAGAACTCATTAAAAATAACTGCTAAGTTATTGTAAATTTTACTTCAGATGTGTAATATATATTTATATTTCTTACCAATACTATGGAATTGCCATCGCTGATGAATTCTTTCTGGAAGAAGTTGTAAAATTTTCTAAAAATCAACATAAACAAAATAAAGAGTTAAAAATCAAACAATGACCAAATATATTATGAATTATGAATTATTAGAGTGCCAAACTAAGAGCATCTTTTGTTAAAGTATATCAAATATTTAAACTTTCCCACTGAGAAGGTAATAAGCAATACTCAGTACTAAAGAAACTTTGGAAGAGAAAATTAATCAAATTTATCTTTAATGGTGTTATAAAAAGTAAGTGTATTCTCCTTTTGATGGTTAACCTTGGTTGCCAACTTGACTAGATCTGGGCACTCCTGTGAGGGATTTATTTGAAGCAGGAAGACCTGCCCTAAATGAAAGTGGCACCTTTTGGTGGCAAACAGATCAAAGGGACATGAAAAGGGAAAGGGGAAAAGAAGACAAGGAAAAGAAAAAGAAGAAGGAGAGGGGGAAAGAGAAGGGAGAAAGTAAGAAAGGCTAGGAAGGCAGAGAGGGGAAAGAGTAAAAAGATAGGGCATGTTACATTAATTAATCATGTGAGCCCAGAGGTATCTAGATGCCATGTAGGATATAGGTAGCAAAGCAATAAATAAATAAATAAATAAATAAATAAATAAATAAATAAATAAATAATTTAATTTAGAAGCTTTATAGTCAAGCTAAGCTAAAACACTTTATATAATACCTCAAATTTTTTAATCCATTTTCTACTGTGTTGTGTAGATTATTCTAGCATAAAACAGCTAAATTATTATTACAGTTTACTCAGCCATTATCCACTTGCTGAATGACATTGTGTATGTTATTATTGGTGCTATTATAAGTAGTACTTAACCATGTCATTAAAGGATGCTCATAAGCTCAAGCTAGATACTTTATATAACGGCATCTCATTACCCTCCCCATCAACCCAAACATCTCTCTTGACCAATAAAGAAATGGGTTGAGTAGTATGCTTAGGGTAGAAATCTAGCGAGCAGATGGACCAAGACTGTAATTTCAATATGCCTGTTTCCATGCCTGTGGCTTTACACTATTCTGACCAGAGGCTGATAGGCACTTACATGACTTACCTACATGTCTCCCACAGCTAGCTAATGAATACATTTGTTGTGGAAAAAATAAAATTATAGAAAGGATGAAAAGGTTAAGTTTGTGAGCTACTCAAAAACAGTCTTAACTTCTGATCAGTCACACTTTAGATTTAACTATGTTTTTAGAGACAGGATTTAATTGGTCTTAAAATCATGATCTCCAATGGTGATAGGCACATAGCCACCATGTCTAGCTTATGTTTTGAATTTCTAATGTGGATTAAAAAATTTCAAATTTTATGTGCCTTCAATTACAGAAAAAGCAGACTCCAATCTTGTCCCATATGAACATCACATACAATAATGTTTTTAACCAGAAAGTAGTCACTTTATGATTTATATTTTAAGAATAAAATTAGTAAAAAGGCTAAATATTTTTTTAAAGATGAAAGCCCCAGTGCTGGAGGTTTTCCTTTTTCCTAGTGGTAGAGTGTGTACTTATCATGTGCAAAGCCCTGGATTCAATCTAAAGGAAAATAAAAGCAACACATACCATCAACCCCTAAAACCACTTTGATCTCACGTCTTTTTTCTAATGAAATTTAGTGATCCATAACCCAGATGTCTTGTTATACACAGGATTATTTTTAATATTTTTTTGTAATTTCAATTTTCTGAAAAGAATTTTTCTTAATTCATCAGTTACCTTGTTTCCTGAAAACAGAGCAACCATTATCTTGCATTCTTCAGGGACACTTAGTTTCTGCCAAATCTGTGTTTACTATTCCACTTAAAAGGTAGTTTCTTTGCCAAATATCCAATCAGGTTTCAAAGGATCCGAGATCAGTAAGAATTAAGTTTTAAATATCAGTTCCTGTTGTCTGGCACCTTGTTTTCTTTTTCTTTTTCTTTTTGAGACAGGTTTTCACCACGTGGAACAACCCAAGCTGGACTAAAATTTGCAACTCTCCTGCTTCAGCCCCCAAAAGGTTTGCACTATAAGCACTTACTACCATGTCCAGGCATTTTAATTTTAGAGACAGTCTTACTCTGTTAGGTGGCCAGGCTGCTCATGAACTCCCAGGCTCAGGCCGGCCCTCCTCCTCTCTCAGTAAGAAGTTCCCTCCCGAGTAACAGGACTACAGATGCACACCATCTCAACTATGAGAAATAGGACTTATGCTCTCTCTTGGGCTCTCAAGTCATCAGCTCTAGTCTTGGATTTCTACCAGTCTCTAAATTCTCATAAAGATAAGAATATCTCTATGACTATTTCCTCTGATATTAAGTAATTTTAGAATAGGAATGAATGGGGTTTAAATTTTGAATGTGCTAAAAAAATAAACAATTTTTTAAAGATTTATTATATGTAAGTACACTGTAACTGTCTTCAGACACACCAGAAGAGGACATCAGATCTTATTACAGATGGTTGTGAGCCACCATGTGGTTGCTGGGATTTGAACTCAGGACCTCTGGAAGAGCAGTCTGTGCTCTTAACCAATGAGCCAAAAAATAAAATTTTTAGCAGAGCTTATGAAGCTCTAAGCTATGCTTTCTGTTTGTTTACAAATATTTTCCCCAGTCTAATTCAAAGTGATATAAAAAGAAGAATTTAAAAAACAAGGCTATTTTGTTCAAATTTATAATGAAAAGCTGTTGGAGCAGAAATGATATATGGATATATGGAGCTGCAGTGATATATGCCTTTAATCGCAACACTTGGTGCAGAAAGTCTAAGCAGAGGTTCAACGCAAGTATTACAGGTGTTGTACATCAATTTCCTCCCAATTCAAAGAGTCCATCCTAGAAGGAAGCTCCTTAAGACTCTAAAGGGATTTCTTTAAGGCTCAGGAAGTAAATAATTCACAAGTCTCAGAAAGTTCCTGAAAATGACATCTGCACCCCCTCCGGCACCCTAAGGTTACACAAACAGTCAGATTGCCAATAATTTCCCTCATGTCAAGCTGCCTGCATGCCTTGCACAAAGTCCTAGGGTTCCAACTGTCTGGAGTCATCCATCACCCATGCTGGGGTGAGCTTTCAGTTGTAGCTGCCTTGGGAGTCATTCATGCTTCTGAAAGTAACACTTCTTCCATACTCTCGTAACCCCAATAACTTCACTGGTTCACAAAGCTGGGCTTTGGTGTGTTATCATTACTGTGATCTTCCATCAGGTCTCTATCTGGAGTGAGTAGACACTGTTCACATCTCCTCAGGAATAATGTCACAAAACACTGTTAAGACCCTGTACTAAACTAAATGATAAAGCCTGGAACAGCAACACACGCCTATATCTCAACACCTGAGATGCAGAGGCAGGAAGATCTGTGCACGTTCAAGGCTAGTCTGGTCTGTCATAGCAAGTTTCAGACCATTCAGCGCTATATATTAAGACCCTGTCTTGAAAAGAACAAAAGCAAAACTAATAAATAAAAAAATGATATATCCTATAGGCATATATAATAGCCATAGTTCTAGAGATTAAAAAAATCTGTGTAAACTTCACTAATTAAAATTTTCACTTTATAAATATGCTATCAAATTAATTTTATATTGTCAAATGCATAAACATCATTTTGTTGCTAAAAATTACATTATACCTCAAAAATACACAAGATCAGCCAGATAGATTTTTAAGTTAATTAAGTTCTTCAAAAGGCTGGCAGATTAACTATGTTTCACTATATGTCTAAATACTTTAATATATTTCTTTATATTCCCAGAATTATTTTTTGAAAAAGTTAAAAGGTATGACTCATAGCACTTACCTCAAAAATAAAAAGTATAGCATCTAATTCCTCTCTTTGAGACTTGTGACCTGAAACATTTTGAACAGAAAAATACTTTAAATATTCTCACTGTTAACAACTACTTAATGAGCTTAAATATTTCTACCGCTGGGCTTTTCTTTAGTTATTCTCTAGCAAAATGGTAAAAAATGGTCTATTTATTATATACACAATATTATAATCCCATTCTCTACTCTTTAGCATAATTTTTCTAACTTTAGGTTCCAGGTCTGGAGTTGAAGTGGCTTAATGATGAAATGTACACTCAGCATGTACACAGCCTTGGATCCAATCCCCGGGATAAAAAGGAAACTTCGCTTATACTTATACCGAATAACAAGTCATCACATATTGTAAGTTTTAATTATGAAAAACACTATTTCTATTGATATTAAAACATTCCTAGGAAAGAACAATGAAGATAGGTTGAGGAAAACTGATCAGAAAAAGCAAATATTCTAAGTCTTTACAAAACAATAGCCCTATGAGTCTGTTAGTTTCCTTTCAAATACATCTGAAAGGTATCAAAATAAAACAATACTAAAATTTTAAAGCCCAGATCCTCATTTTAAGTTAATGCTTATGACTACTAGAAACATAAACCCAGAATACACATCAGCATCTTACCTTTCTGTTTAAGACTGGCTTCAATAGTCACAAAATTTTCAAAAAACACATAGTATATATGTGAAAAATGCTGGTCAAAGAACTGTTTAAGGTCAATAGAGTCTGCATTCTCTGAAAAAAACAACAGCAAACAGTTTTTAGTAATTAGTCTATCAAGGTCTATATCTGTTTCTTTGTTTTTACAATTATAACCTACTTCAGTTTTAGTTTTTAATAGAATTGGTCAAGTTACCATCGTGTTTGTTTGTTTTAAGCAATGTCAAAACTGGGTGCAATGGTACACAGTTGCAAACCTAAGTACTCCAAAGGCTGAAGGAGAAGGATCAGGAGATCAAGGCTAGGATAAGAAATCCCGTTGCGTAAGACAGAGACAGAGACAGACTGACTGACTAACTGACCGACTACTCAAAATCAGTATCTCAAAGATCTAATTTTCAGGGCTGGAGAGATGGTTTGGCAATTAAGAGCACTAGTTGCTCTTCTTGAAGTCCTGAGTTCAATTCCCAGTATCTACAGCTCACAACCACCTGCAATGCCCTTTTCTAGTATGCAGATATCATGCAAAAAGCCACCCATAGAAATAAAATATTTACATACATAAATCTTTTTTTAAAAGATCTATTTTCAATTCGTGGCTTCAGCTTTTCTATTATCTCCCCTAACAGTTTTAAGAACTATTTATAAGAATAATTCTGGTAATTCAATAAATAATAAATAGATAACAATAGGTTTTATAAATGAGCATTTGAGGATTATAAATTCTTGAGACTGTTCTCAAGAAGTTCTCAGTATAGCATGCAAACAAAACATAAAATTATTTGCACAATAGAAAGTTTGATTGTGGAAGTGAAATGACATGCACCATATACGGGAAATCAGAACACAGAATTCCTTTCAAAATTTAATGAAAGTCATCTACTATCCAACTCTGAACAGCTATACTGTATAGTCATAATAAAAACTGCCTATTGCCTGAGTGCAACAGAAGAGTAATAGTCACAGAATACAAATATACTTTATAGAATATCAAATAAAACTTTAAACTACTGTGATAGATAAAAAAATTCTCCTTTTGAACACATTGAAAAGCTTTAAAATGAGAAGGAAATAGGTTACAGTTCCATCTAAATTTTCTGAAATGCTTAAAATTACAAGTAATGTCCCCTGAGAAACAAGAAAATGAAAATAACAAAACAAAACAAAAGCAAACATGACTCAACCCAAGACTTCCCAAGATATTAGGAGCCAAGATATTGTCCCTCAGTTTCCTTCCCATATGGCTGTTAACAAAGCCGGGAAGCTGCACACTTGACTAATGCTAATAAACAAGCACTGGACGCCAGGCACAGTGACACATTCCTGACATTTTGGTGGAGCTTAGGATGGAAGATTACAAATTTGAGCTTTTGGGGCTTCTCCTTGACTAAGCAGGGAAAGCGGGCCTATGAAAAGTAAACTAATTTGTTCTTTACTTTAAGATGTATTTGTACCTTAATGAATATGCCTGTGTATCTGTGTGTGGGTATGTGCATGTGAGCATTGTTGTCTATGGAGGCCATAAGAGGGCATTGGATTCTTTGGTACTGAAGTGACAGGTGATTGTGAGTTACCTGATGTGGGTACTAAGAACCGAACTCTGGTCCTCTGCAAGAGTACTACTTTCTCATAACCACTGAACTATCTCTCCAGCCCCTCTCTATTTATTTTAAAACACAATAACAAACAAAAATTCTGATGTTTGATAGTAAATTCATGCAGTTTACATGGCAGAGTAAAACACAAGGACAAAGAAGGTAAAATATAAGAGCCCTTCACTTATTTGGATCCCAAAGATAGTTTAGCATTAAGGGCACATGGTGCAGCTGCAGAGGACCCAAGTTACTAGCACCCACATGATGGCTTACAAACATCTGTAACTCCAGCTCCAGGAGAGCCAGTACCCTCTTCTAATGCTAGCCTCCACAAGCATTAGGCATACACAGCATACACAGACAGATGAGCAGGCAATCATCCATATATGTAAAATATGTAAATCTAAAAAAAATCAGGGGCTAGACAGAGGGCTCAGTGGTTAAGAGCACTGACTGCTCTTCCAGAGGTCCTGAGTTCAAATCCCAGAAACCACGTGGTGGCTCACAACCATCTGAAATGGGATCTGATGCCCTCTTTTGGTGTGTCTGAAAATAGCTACAATGTACTTATATATAATAAATAAATCTTTAAAAAATTAGTATGAAACTCTTTGGAATAATTCAAGAGAAGAGACACAGAAAAAGAAGTACAGTTAGAGAGGCTACAAAAACATTCCATCAACTTTGAGCCAAAAAAAAAATCAAGTTTTGCCCTTTCCAGATGCCCCACTAACTTTCCTGCTCCTCGTTTAAAGGTTTACTACCTTTGCACACTGAGCATTAATCATGCCTCAGTGGCCAGTGCCTAACTTTGTGCAACAAACCTTTACCATTTTCATCTAGCAATGTTTTCACCACCCCCACAGACACACCCACACACCCACCAAAAAAAGGGGGGAGGATCAAAATATTATCTATATTCACAAACACTTCTGTTTGGAAGTGTCTGTGAGCTAGTTATTTTCCTAAAGAAACTAAATATACATTTCACCAGAAATCCAGGTTAAGGTTTCTGAATTTTAAAAATGATTGGGGAGCCATTGCAGTACATTGAGCTCCATAGAAACAGTGCCGGGGCAAGCGAGAGCCCGACAGGCACTGGGCGACTCTGTGCCTCGATGAGAAAAATCAACTAAACATGGGCAAAGGAGATCCTAAGAAGCCGAGAGGCAAAATGTCCTCATATGCATTCTTTGTGCAAACCTGCCGGGAGGAGCACAAGAAGCAGCACCCGGATGCTTCCATCAACTTCTCAGAGTTCTCCAAGAAGTGCTCAGAGAGGTAGAGACCATGTCTGCTAAAGAAAAGGGGAAATCTGAAGATATGCCAAAGGCTGACAAGGCTCGTCATGAAAGAGAAATGAAAACCTACATCCCCTCCAAAGGGGAGACCAAAAAGAAGTTCAAGGACCCCAATGCCCCCAAGAGGCCTCCTTCGGCCTCTTCTTGTTCTGTTCTGAGTACCGCCCAAAAGTCAAAGGCGAGTATCCTGGCTTATCTATTGCTGATGTTGCAAAGAAACTAGGAGAGATGTGGAACAACACTGCCATGATGACAAGCAGCCCCCTGAGAAGAAGGCCGCCAAGCTGAAGGAGAAGTATGAGAAGGATATCACTGCCTACAGAGCTAAAGGAAAACCTGATGTAGCGAAAAAGGGGGTGGTCAAGGCTGAAAAGAGCAAGAAAAAAGAAGGAAGAGGAAGACGACGAGGAGGAGGAAGAGGAAGATGAAGAGGAAGATGATAATGATGAATAAGTTGGTTCTAGCACAGTTTTTATTCTTGTCTATAAAGCATTTAACCCCCCTGTACACAACTCACTCCTTTAAAAGAAAAAAATTGAAATGTAAAGCTGTGTAAGATTTGTTTTTAAACTGCACAGTGTCTTTTTTTTATAGTTAACACACTACCGAATGTGTCTTTAGCTAGCCCTGTCCTGGTGGTATTTTCAATAGCCACTAGCCTTGCCTGGTATAGTCTGGGGGTTGTAAATTGACATGGAAATTAAAGCAGGTTCTTGTTGGTGCACAGCACAAATTAGTTATATATGGGGACAGTAGTTTGGTTTTTGTTTCTTTTTTTGTTGTTGTTGTTTTTGTTTTTCTTTTGGTTTTCTTTCTTTTTTTTTTTTTCCATCTTCAGTTGTTTCTGATGCAGTTTATATGAAGGTAATTGTTGTTCTGTTAACTGAATACCACTCTGTAATTGCAAAAAGATGGCGGCTGTTTTGTTGACATTCAAATGCTTCTAAGTAAATACAATTTTTTTTTTATTAAAAAAATGTTTTGGGCTTTGTAAACCTTTGGGAATATTAAAGTATTCTAGACTTTAGTTTCCATCAGTTAAATTTCTCAGATGTTTCTTTGGGGTATTAAGAAAAATGGGTAACTTTTTAAGAACCTGATTATAATACATTTACTCTCTTTGGTACATTTTTTGAAATATTTAAATACTATAGCATGTTTGTAAACAAAAATTTTGTCAGACAAAAGTCAGCTTTCCTTTTAAAGACCAGACATTAAATGTGTCCCTGAAAATTTACTACACTAACTTGGTTGAGAAACCAAAAATTCAACAAATTTTGTAATGCGTCTACTAAGCAGTAACTGTCATTGAAAATGATTCCACAATTAGTGGTGTATTTTATTAACCTGTAGGATGTACCATACATAATCTGTTTCTAACAGTAAAGTTTACCAAACTGCAAACCATTCCCTTACAGCCACCAGCAGTAATGAGGATGGACCCAACAACACATGACTTATTCACGAGCTTATTCACAAAGCACTTTCACAGCAACACTGAGGTAGATGTCAGATAAAGGGTTAGAGATGGCTCAATGGTTAAGAGCACATGCTTCTTTTTCAAAGGACCAGAGTCCTGGGGTGGCTAATCTTGGTTGTTAACTATATCTGGAATCAACTAAAACTCAAGCGCTGGGCCCAAATATGAGGGATTTTCTTGACTGCATCATTTAGAGTTGGGAAGACACACCCTAACTCTAGGCCACACCTTCAGGTGGCTGTCCATATAAAAGGACATGGAAGAGGGAAGCTTTTGATTTTCGCCTGCTTGCCCTCATTCATCTGTCCTGCCGCTGAGGCATTCCTTTACTAGTATTAGAACCTACATCTTCAGGATTCCAACACAGACTAGCAGCTCTCTAAGAATCCTCTGGGAGTCTAGCCCCGACTGGGACTGCTGAGACATCCAGCTTGGTAAACTGAACAATTACCCAATCTTTGGGCCTTTATGTTGGTAGACATTCACTGCTGGACTACGCAGACCACAGCCTATAAGTCACTCTAATAAATTCCATTCATTCCATCAGGTCTGTTCCTCTGGGGAACCCTAATACAGTTGTGAACACTCATGTAAGGTAGCTAATAACCACCTGTAACTCATGCACTAGGATCCAACACTCTTTTCGCCTCTGAAGGTACCCACAAATGTGTACACACGTGTACATACATGCTAGTAATAAAAAGAAAATTTTAAATGCTTAATAAAAATTACACGAGTTACATAATAAGTTCAAAAATGAAAGTGGAGAAGAAAAGAGGAAAAGAAGGCAGGTTGGATGAGTAGAGACACAGACAAAGAGTGATCATAAAAGTAACAAGATGTATAACTTCTAACATTAGTGGCGGGCAGACACAGAAAAAGATTTGAACTTAACAGCAATGAGTAAAGCACCAGATGAATAGATAGCATGGTAAATAACCGAACATGAAAAGAATACATAAAGGGAAAAGTTACTTTGCTACCTCTCCAGTTAAGACAGTTAATTAGACAAAACCAGCTTCTTCAAGTTGCCCTTCAACCTCCAAAGTGCACCATGGAATGGATAGACATGGACATACACATGCACCCGTTTTTTTGTTTTTTTGGTTTTTTTTATTAAGAAAATAAAGCCAAGCATAACGGCACATGCCTTTGGTCCCAGCATTTGGTGTGAGTTCAAGGCTAGTCAAGTTTTCATGCCAAGTTCTAGGCCAGCCAGGGCTATACAGTGAGACTTTACCACAAATACCCAGCTGCGCACATGCAAGTCAGTTTGGTAGAGTGCTTGTCTAGCACAACAAAACTGGAGGATAAGGAGCTTTACTACACACAGAGTTTAAGGCCTGTGTGCCATGCATTAGTCCTATCTAAAAAAAAATCAATCTACAAAGTATTTCATAAAACATATACACAATCTAAAACTATTAAATTGATTACATATATATGAGATTTTATATATATATACACACATATATATCCTCTGTGTGTGTATATATATATGTGTGTGTGCATGTATATATATATATGTATATGTGTGTTATATATGTGTGTGTGTATATCTATATCTATATCTATATCTATATCTATCCATCCTAACCCAAACATTCATGCTGACTCATCGATTAAGGGCAACAACAAGAATTACAATTGAAGAAAGCTGATGAGAAGTAAGGTAGAGAAGAACAATCATTAGATACTGCCTTATGGGCTTATTTAGTGACTTACTGCAAGCACAGCTTGCACTGCGGATTTACTAAGCACGACTTCACTTGCTACCCAGAACAGAATGACCTGGAGAAATAGCAAAACAATGGGCCGTTGCCTGTAACAACTTACTGAGTGCCAGGTACATTTCTGGTAAAGTCTTGCTTGCCTGCCCACCCCATGCTGTGTTTTAGAATATAAAGTGAGAATACAAAATAGACCCAGCCAGCAGCTTTCCAGGAGCTGTCCTGGCTTCTGGTGACATCTCTCTTCCACTCTCATTGATGCTGGGTTCTCAGTTCAGAAAAAATTCTCACAACAAATATATTTGATAAAAGTCTGTTGTTGTTGCTGTTGTTGTTACCAGGGAGCTTTCAGTTTTTATTTTATTTCAAAATAAAAAACCCAAAACGAAAGAATTCTAAGGAGGAAAAACTTTACACTAGTGTGGTGGGTTTCAGCTCTTGTGTCTAAAAGCTAAGGTTCCAGCCCAATTTGAAACCCAACAGGGGACAGACTGGCAAATGTGCAGCAGACTGGGACAACAGAAACAGTTCTTCTACACTTCAACTCAAAACCCAACCATTAGACAATAGTCATGCAAAAGATATTCTAAAATTCTAAGTAAGGACGGAAGTTAGATAAAGTACCAAAAAAGACATTAAAGGCACATACTGCTCTTGCAGAGGACCAGGTTTGATTCCTAGCACCCACATGGCAGCTCACAACCATCTGTAACAGTCAGGAGATCCAACACCCACTTCTGGCCTCCACAGGCCCCAAGCATACATACACAAAAAGACAGTCATATGCATAAAATAAAAATAAATATTTAAAATTAATAATGTTGGACTGAAAAATGGCAGACCATACTCAGGCATGGATGGCCACCATCTCCAGGAAGTTATCTCAGCAAAATTGATAAACAGCCATCAAAAAGCAACAGAAACTATAAACAGCCCGGGGAAGGGCGGGACGGCATACCCAGAGCAGCAATAGCAGGGAAGCTTGGAAACCCCTTTTCCCCTAGACAGGGTGGCTCTGGCAAACCAACACGGCAGAAACAAGGTGCCATTTCGAAGAGTGCTGCTGCTGCCGCTGCTGCAGGTCAGCAGCCAGAACCCTCTAAATCACACTCTGGAAACACTCAGACCAAGTAGCCCTGAATTAACTATATGCTGCAGCCTGACAAAGAGAACACTGTGAGACTGAGGAAAAGAAATCTCAAATCGCATCTGAATGGCATCCAGTGCGCTGAAAACCTGTGTGAACCACAGTTACACTGGAATGTTCACAGACTTCGAGCCGTCAGCAGGACACTAACAAGAGTCAGCGCTACAGGGTCCGGGCAAGCACTCGCAACTGGAACCCTGAGGGAACTCAGAGGTATGAGCGCATCTTTGCATCTACCTATGCAGCACTGTTCTTAGCTACAGACAGGATTAGTAATCCAAAACCTAAAGTAAAGACTCGGCGGGGGTGATAGGACTGTCCATTGCAGAGGCCCTCCCAGCAGCAAAGAATTTCATGAGTCCGGACAAGAGTCAACAATCAGGCCAGTCAGTTTTCCATATTCTCTATCTCAGCTCTCTCTGCTTCTAGATTTATCCCCTCCACTTAGCTCTCAATGATGATGATAAAGATTATGGTGATAAATAAGAAAACTCTAAAACATTAAAAAAATAAATGAAGACCAAAAGATGTTAAGAATTCATATTGTGAAGACAGTAAAAGTTTCTAGATATATCTAGAATCAATACAACACCTACCCAAATCCACATTACTCTTTTACTGAAATTGACAAGATGATTCATAATTTGTAGGAAGTCACAGAGATTCTAAAATACTTATAACAAATCTTAAGAACAAAGCAGAGGAACAGTAATTAAAACTGGTCTGAGTGAAGACATACAGAATAATGAACTAGAAACAAACCCTTACACTGGTCAATTACTTTTGAAAAGGGTAGGAAAATAACTCAATAATAACAATGGTACTCAGACAACTGGATATACATGTGTAACAAAATCAAGTATGACTCCTACCGCAAACCATATGTAAAATAAAAACTCAAAAGGGGCAGAAGTAAAAGTAATTTTCAAAGAAAACAATCTTGGGCTAGAAATCATTTCTTAGATAAAAAGCACAAGTAATGAATGAAAATAGGAGAAAGAAGGTAGCACAGAGGCCCAGCCTTCGCCTTGCATGGCCTGGGTCTAACTGCCAACACTACAGAGAGAAAAAGAAAAAGGAAACTGACTTAGGTATCTATTTCTTGTTTGTTTACTTGCTTCAAAGGACACTGTCAAGAAACAAAGAAGCTTCCTACAGAATGGAAAGAAAAAAAAAACACACTTGCAAATTTCATTTTTAAAAAAATTTAACAATGTTAAAAAACACAGATAAAAATGAGTAGGATATTTGAATAAGACATTTCTTCAAAAACATATACAAATAGCCAAAAAGTATATGAACATGAAAAAAATGCTTGTCACCATTAGTCACCAGGGGAAAACACCAAAACCAAAGGAAAGGGTTGGGAGTATGGCTCTATAGTACAGCACTTGTATAGCATGCATGAGGTCCTGGCTTCACTCTCCAGCACAAAGAGGAAGAGGCACCACCATGAAGCTATAATCAGACTGGACAAGAAACAAGAGTTGGCAAAAATATGGGAAATTTAAATTGTGCATTGCTACTATGACTATAAAAGATGTAGCTGTTTTAGAAAATGATTTGGAAAGATTTTTTAAAATGTTAAGAGAATTACCACATGACCTGAAAAGTTCATTACTAGGATACAAATATTCATCATCACTCATAATTGCCAAATATGGCAAACAATTTAAATATCCATAAATTGATGAACAGAGAGACAAAACATAGTTTATTCATACAAGTATCGCACACTCATGAAAAAGAAAGAAGTCCTGTTTAGAACACTGTGCTAAGTAAAAGAAGCCAGACACAGAGGACAGCACATGTTCTATTGTTTGTATGATCCATCCAGAACCACAGAGATGGAAAATAATTAACAGCTGCCAAGAGAACCCAGTGTGGGAAGGACTGCTAATAGGTGCATGTTTCTTCTGCTTCTCTCTTTTTTTAGTGGTCTCTTCTAGCTCTAATATTCGATTCTTTAGCATCCCAACCTGTGAAACCTGTGACATCCTACCTGGCTAAACTTCCTAACCAACTGAAAACAACTACTATAAAAAGAGGTAAATCTAATGAACTGAAAATGTAAAAATCTCCCTAAAATTAGAACTTTCAAGCTATAGTATCACCATATGACTGATGTTTGCTGCAAACAAATACATGACTTTCACTTTTTTGAAGAGAAACTAACTCAGTGTACTAATTTTATATTATAAAATAATGCTGTTTTCAGAATAATCAAAATAAAGTAATATTAGTATTTTATAACCAGTTGTACACATCCACAATAGCTATCTCAGTTCATAAAATCATTCCTCTAGCAGTGAACATATTCTTTTAGATACTGAAGAGATTAGGTATATGCCTTTTAGAAGTTTTAAAGTCCAAAACAGGCAACAATATATAGCCAACATATTTAATAAATGCTGTTTTCACACAATGCAAATACTTCAAATCAAAGTGTTTATATATGTGAAATCATGTGTATATGTTTGTACATTTAAATATAAATAAGACTAGCATAAGTGAAAAGCACATGCTCTATATCCTAGTTGATGAGACTCCAATAATTGCACAAGTGATGTTATGGCATTGTCAAAGTGAGATGATCCTCTCAACATATTCAAGTTGTCCACTTGCCTTGTTGCAGATCTGTTAAATGCATGTGCACCAGTTTACAGACTATATTTGGTGTTCCAGCAGCATTCACTAAAGAAGAAATGGTTCGGTTTCATTGGTAGGCTAAGTAGAGAATTTCTGACATAAATTCACCAATAACAATGGCATCAAACAAACAGCATCATCTCCGCTTGAATCCTCATGAAACCTTTTATCAAATGTCCACCAAGTATCTCTACACATCATCACCCACTACACCAATTCTTCTATTCACTCTGCAATTAAACTGAATATCTGAAGCTGAAGCCTGATGTTTTGTTTTAAAATCTTCAAGGAGAACTGGCCAGCTACTTTGCTGCATTCATCTCTGTGCTCTGCTACCCAAAATGCTGTCTTACCGTATGCATACTGAATTCTAATGCCCCTGTCCCTAGGAAGGAAGTATTTTAGATAACCTTCTTCTCTCTTCTGTACACAGCATGCTTCACGTCTGGCATATGACTCATTACCATGCCACCACCTCTTCTAGAGCCTAGAACATGACTGCTTAGATCCATTGGCTTTAAATTTTCAAAGAAACAGATATAAACATAGATGGCTATGTTTCTTAAAACATGTTTGATGAGAAACTGCACACGTATTATTTTTTTAAAAGCTTGCAGTAACAACCTAGTTGCTTCTGGAAAGCCCTAAGAAGAACACTTGACAGAAAGATGAGCAAGAACCTTGAGCCTGTTACTTTAAAAGAATTCAAACAAAAACAACAAATTCCAATCAAACAAACACACCACGTTAGCCGGGCTATTCTATCTTAGGTTTGGGGGGAGGGAAGATAACAGTTATATGTTTTCCTTATATTATCTGAAATAAAACACCAACAGTCAACTTTATTTCCTTTACTTTTCTAGCAGAAACTCATCATTTTCTAAGTTGCTAATTTTTACGAGACATGTAGGGCTCATTTATTCTTAACAAATTCTATTACTTGACTGAGTAGGATACAATTATCAAGTCTTATGTTTGCTTGGCCAGAATCCAGGTCTTGAAAGTGCTAGGTAAGTGTTCTACCTTGAGGTACAAGTGATTTAATTTAATCTTATTTAGGAGTCCAATTAAGCTCTGAAAAATGCTTCAAATCCTCCTATAAGCTTTGTGGTTCAAATATATTTTTGTGCAGTCTCTAACTGTGTTTGAGGTGTTGTTATAATAATTTCATGGACCAAAGAGTTAAAGAAGATTAAAAATATTAGGTAATAAACAACGAAAATCAGAGTTCAGTGTTGAGTTTTTCTATTTAGTCTTCACGTCTCCTCAGCAGATAACTATTATCTACCAATGAAGCTACTGCAAGGATTAAGTAATATTTAAAATGCATGATCTAGAGCCTGTCAGATAGTAAGTAATCAAAAATAAATTATTACCAATATATGACAGCTGCTTTTCTATAAAAATATTCAGTCTAAAATTTTACCAAGAATATAGATGGAACTACCAGACAAATTCTCTACATGAAAAGCTTATTTATTTAGCAATTATTAATGATTGGACATGTAATTCAGGGCAAAGCATATGTTAACATGCATGAAGTCTCAGCATGCTTCTCATCAAAAAATTTCCAACAAATCTTTAGAAATATAATATTCCAATGTAGGAACAGAGCTAAATTCTAAAATCAATCTGCAAATTTTACCATCTACTGAACTTGCTCAAACATTTCAAGGTGTTTTGTTTGTTTCTGTGGTATTGAGTTCTAAACTCAAGGCTTGGTACACGAGGTCAGGCCTCATGATATCCTGGCACTCTACATCTCAAGCCCAAAATTTTAAAAATACTTTCTTCTTCAACTTCATCTAAACACTCATTTCATCTACAACACTTTCTGTAGGAAGTGAACAGCCATCCTTCTGAGGGTAGAATCTGATACTGTAGAGCAGGCGTTCTCTTTTACTACAGTAGTAGTCTTACCTCTACCTCCCAAATGTCCTAATGCTACCATTCTTCTAAAGTGTAACTGTTTCCAGCTATGTTTTTAAAGGTGTGCAAAAATCTCTCCTGGAAAAAAAACAACTTTTAATTCTCAAACTTAAAAAAAAAAAAAAACTTTAGTAAATGGAAAACTCCTAAGAACAGACAGGACATACTACTAATATATTTCCTCTAAATTAGGTGTGTATATTTAGTGTCATTTAAAAAAAACAAACAAACCAAGCTAAGTAACATCAAGCAGAGTGGCACACACTTGTAAGGCCAGCAGGAGGTGAAGCAAGAGAACTTCCCGTTTAAAATCAGCCAGAACTGTATAGTAAGATACATTGTTTCAAAAAGCAAAACATTCAATCAAGCTTTTCATGGAAGTTTGCCAGTCAATTCTCAAATACATACAGTAGAGATGGAAAGGCCAAAACTTCCAAGAAACTTCTCCTAGCTTTTTGTGACTATCTTCAAGAAATATCATCAAAGGTTATTCTCTCAAACACTGAATGCCCAGAGTCTGAAATCAATGAACACTAGTAGTACCACTGTCTTCCTGCAGAAGCTGTCTCTTCCATCTTCTAAAGCATTTGCCATGTATCCATCGGCCACTTAGCTGCAATCTCCAAGACCAGTACTTTGGAATTTCCATTTGCTCTGTCATTGTATCAAGCCTTCTCTTTGGGTCAGTTAACTTCACTATACAGTTGGGATAAAAGTGAGGGACTGATGCACTTTAAGGCTTTTGGGCTCCTAAGATGAGTTGTAAGAGCTAGATACTATAAATGAGGAAATAAACATCTTTCAACAGCAGAAATTATCTATTACCCATACCGTAATGCCATAAACATTTTCCAGTTAGTGTCCTGGGTGTGTGTTTGCCTGCTCAGTTTTTCAGTTAGTGTCCTGGGTATGTGCACCCATGTTTACCTGTCCTTCTGTTATACAGCACAGACCCTAAATTCAGAACCAAAATCTTTTATGTGAATATTTAAAACAACTCAACTTTTTTTCTGATCAGAATATTGACCTCCATGATTTTCTACCACTGCTAATTGAATATTCACAAATCAGTTTTGCTCTCCTCATATTAATGTATCTACTCAAGAACTAGACAATATTTACTGAGCGCCTATTATAGTGCAAGTCACCACATTGAATTTAGGGATATAAAAAGATACTTCTGTGCTCACGAAAAACTTGAGGCATTCCTTAGGCATGCAAAGAACACTGGCACCAAAGAACCAAATGACTAGAAGTGAATAAGCACAGTACATGGAAGTGTCATGTCAGCTCCTATACTGACTAACCCAGAAAGGTTTGATAGCAACTGTGTGTACATTTCCCCTGAAAGTTGCAAAAGTTGAAGCTTTCAGGTGGTAAGAGAGATAGGAAGTCAGACTGGTACAGCATGTATTAGCAAGGGTCAGCATAGTAACTTCTGGTTGGATTCTACAGTGTGACAAGCCATAGAGTTTTAACTAGGAGTAAAGGAGGAAGGCAATGTGGTAGAAAAGATCTTAGGACACTTGAAGGAGTTTAAGGAACATATGGTGAGTCTTTTGGGTATAGATAATGCTTTTGAGATTAGGAAACGGGTCAGAGTTAAAACCTGGAATTTGACTTTTTTTTTTTTCTTTCCTTTCTTTTCTTTTCAGAGTTGAGGACTGAACTCAGGGCCTTGTGATTGCTAGGCAAGCACTCTACCACTAAGCTGGGATTACTGACAGTATATATTGGCATTTGAAGCTAAGGGCAATTTATTCAAGGAGACATATTATATATGTAGGAGAAAAGAGACTTGCAAACAGAACACTGAAAAACACTAACACTGAGGGGAGGATTTGGCTACAGAAGCAAAGTCTGCAAAAGTGTAATCAATGAAATGGAATGGACTGGTCCTGGTTGTGTCTCCCTAGTACACAGGAGGCAGATGTATGGGATCCTGTGAGTTTGAGGCCACCCTGGTGAGTGAGTTCCAGGGCAAATAAAGGCAACAGAGAAACACTGTCTCAAACACACATGCACACTCGCACATGCACATGCACACACATAAGCAACCAACCAGAAAGTGGAGAATCAGAGCACTGAGAAGTCTGAAGGACAATGTAAACAAGGAGCATGTATCCAAACCATGGGGTATTTTCAGATGAATGTGTAAGGGTATCAGAAGTATAAAAGGAGTTATACATGGAAAGTGTCATCCACTAAAACAGGATACAAAGAAATCTGTTGTCAGGAGAGAACTGGGACTCAGACTAGTCAAATGAGTTTCAATGGAATGAAGTGCCACTATATTCCTTTGATTTTTAAGATGCAACTACGGCACTCAGTTAGAATGTTAAGATCAGATAATCTGATTGTTTAAGCACAAGTTAAAAAGCTTGAGAATCTTCCTGACAATGGGAATCCATGAAAGATCTGAAAACAGTTGTGACATGCTCAGTAATGTGCTATAGAAAGTACCCTGTGAAAATTCAGAAAGGGAGTAAACTCAAACAAATTATTAAGCAACAATGAATAAACAGTTTAACAAAAAATGATAGTAAGAACAGACAAGAATGAACAGGACAGGGCTGGGGAGATGGCTTAGTTGGTAAAGTGCTTGTCAGACAGTATGAGGATCTGAGTGTGGATCTCCAAAACCCATGGAGAGGTTGTATAGGCAACTAACTATAAGCCCAAAGCTGAAAAGTCAGACGGAAGGATACCTAGGGATTTCTTTTCAGTCAGCCAGTCCAGCTGATTGGTGAGCTCTAAGCCAAAGGAGAGCCCCTGACTCAAAAATAAATAAATAAATAAAATAAAAGAGGAGCATTTGAGATATCTCTCATTGGCTTCTGACATCCATACGCACATATGTGCACCCTTGCCCTCATGCCCACAAACAAAAAGAGCGGTATTTAGCTGAAGAGACAATGTAAAGATGCCCCACGTAGACTGAGCATGGTAGAACATTCCTTTAATCCCAGAAGCAGAGGCAAAAGGATCTCTGTGCGTCTCAAACCACCATGGTCTACACAGTGAGTTCCAAGACAGCCAGGACCACATAGAGAGACCTTGTTTCAAGGGGGGGAAAGTCCCATACATTTCAACCAAGGTTTCAATATAAATTTATCTTTTTCTACTTATCATTAAAGATAGGATTCATGTCAATTGGAAGAAGGTAGTACCACTCATACACACAATACTAAGCTATTTTAGTATTTTCTCCAAGATCTACTTCTATACTATGAATACTTCAACAAAGGGTACTGTATAATAAATATATGAGTGCATCCAGATGACATACAGAAATTTCAAATTAAATAAGAAAAAAGTTTCAAAGCCAAGCATGATGCAATGCTGGGAGGACAAGGCAGGAACATTTAAACTTAAGTCAAGTGAGTGAAAGAAACAGAGAAATGGAAAGAAAAAAACTTTTTAACCAAAAACAAAGAATTCTTTCTGTTTTAAAGACACCAAAAACCTGTAACATGACCTTTCTCTGTTCACCTGAGCTACCAGGAAATTTAAGAACCAAATTCAGTGACTTTAGCTGTAATCAGCTCATCTCTGACCTGATAATGTTTCCTTTCTTCATAGGTGAAGTTGTTGTTCTTTCTCTATTTACTCTATACTGTACTCATTGCTTACTTGGCTACAATGCAATCCTTAATAAATGACATACTAGTGCAAAGACGGTTTTCTGTATTTAAAACAGCCTGTTCTACTAAGTACATTAATCAGGAGTTATGGTTGAATCTCTTATGTTTCAAAAGCTTTGCATCCAGGTAATGATGCTATCTGTGGGCAGTTCTTGCAACTCAGAAGGTAGGGCAGAACTGAAGAAAGTAAGTCACTGCAGACGGATACAAGTACCTCACAAGTACATTACCCCCAAGCTGCTTCCTGTCTGTGGTGATGTAAACAGTTGCCCTCTGCCACAGGCTACCATTTGCATCTAAGATGCTCAATAAACATCAGGAAATATGAATATAATCTAATGGCTCACAACTAATGATGAAGGGGGGAAATTTTAAAGCAGCCATAGGAAAAGAAATGGTATATTGTATTCAGGAGATGGTTAAGATGAAAAAGACGTACCAGAAACATTGCAAGGAGACAATGAGATAAAATATTTAAAGAACAGAGGGAGAAAGGGAGAAGCCCATAGACCTAGAATTCTAAACATAGCAAAACTGTCTTCCAAAAAGTATTAAAAATAAAATAGGTTTTCACTAGCAGACAATCGCCATAGAGGAAATGTTAGTTTTTTAAGCACAAATAAAATTACACAGAATAGACACAGTTTCTATGTAAAATAGTATTAAGATTGGCACTAAATGGAGAAATTTATAAGACCTTTTTGTCATTTACAAATCTTACAAAGGCTAGGGTGTAGCTCAGTGGCAGAACATATTCCAAGCATTTGTGAAGCCCTGGACTCTATACTCAGCCCTGAAAAACTTTAAAAATCCTATGAAGATAACTATTTGCTTAGATAAAATAATAGTTTTATATTTACAGCATATAGGTAAAAGATGGGAACAAAAGCATAAGTGCTCAAAGTGGTGCAACAGAAGCATAGTCTTGCAAGGGTCTTAAATGCAAACTGGTGTAATATCACTTAGAGGTGTGGACCCTGACAGGTTTACAGATACATGCTATGAACTAATCAAAAGGGGGAGGAGGGAAAGGGGAAGATAGAACTAAACAGATAGGCCAAAAAGAAAATAAAGCAAGATAGCAGACTAACTTAATCACATCAATCATCACATTAAATGCAATAATCCCAAATATCTCCATTAAAAGGCAGATTAATAGGGTCATACTTTTAAAAGCCTTCTCACTAAGTATGACTATGTAGTCCTGTCATCTTAGCATTCCGGAGGCTGAGGCAGGAAGAATATTTCAAGTTTAAGGCCAGCACACAGTGAATGCCCGGTCAGCTTGGGTTATATAACAATACCCTGTCTCTAAAGCAAGCAAGCAAGCAGTCAGTAAAAGTGGGGCGGGTGCAGGTAGCTCAGTCAGTAGAGTGCTTGCCTACCTAGAATGCATAAAGCTTTGGTTTGATCGCCAGCACCACACAAAGCAGACATAGAACCACATGCCTATAATCCCAGAAGCCAGGAGATAGAAGCAAGAAGATCAGAAACTCAAGATCATTCTCAACTACACAGTAAGTCTGAGGCCAGGATGCAGGAGACAGTGTCCTGCCATGTCTTTGTACAGCATGGGTCCTGAAACTCTGAATAGGGGAGTGACGAGTGAATAAAGAAATGGCAGACACACAGAGAAAAGCTGGGAAATAGGTCTGGGCTCCCTAAGGAGAAGACACAGCATCCTGAAAGCTCAGTTATGTTTATTGTGTACAGCTGAACAAAGAGGCAGGGTTTATGGTGTACAGCTGACAAGGAGACAGGCTTAGCTAGCCTCACTAGAACAGTCTCTGTAGAGAAGCAGTCATCAAGCCATCCACACACAGGGGAGAAAGCTATGATGAAGATTTTTTTTGTACACACTATCAACATCCACACACAGACTACAGAAAGGTTTTGCCATCCCTCTAAGTGTCTTCCCTAGGAAGAGTTTGCAACCCTCACGGGTCTAAAGCATTGGGGTCCTTGATAAGGCTATGGCTATGTCAACAGCACACATTCACTCAGAACCTCACCTGGTCCCTATATTGGCTCAAAATAAATAAATAAATAGGGGAAGGGGTGAACCAAGAATAGGATGAGAAAATTTTTACCATGCAACACTAATCAGATGAAAGCAAAAGAAGCTATATTAATGACACAGTAGGAGCCAGGACATGGCACAGAACATAAAAGTGCTTGCTACTCATACCTCATAACCAGAGTTCCATCTCCAGAGCCCATGTAAAGGCACAAGGAGAGAACCAACTCCATAATCCAACCTCCACACAAACATTGTACACACACACACACACACACACACACACACACACACACACACACACACCATTCCCAAACAATTTTTCAAAATAGTATTACAGATTCTAAGGGGGGAACCCACTACTAGTATACAGGGCCCAGAACTTAGCAGAACTGACTCCATGATGGAAATTCCATTAAGGTGATAAAACTCAGCATGTAGACAGCATCACCTGCCAAACTAAGATAAAAACAAAGGCCTAATCCATCAAAGTCTATTGTTCCGGGAAAGTCTCTAACCTTGCTTTTTTTGGTTTCTGTAGTTCTGCTTCTGGCTAACTTCTAATTAACTGAATGTCAACCCAGAACATGGGTTTTGTTTTGTTTCCTTTCTTTTTTTGTGCTTAAAAACATGAGAAGGTTCATGCTATGCCGGAATCCTTAACATCCAATATGGTCACTGGCCAATACAAAGTGTTTATTGTTTAAACTTGTGTCCAAGCAGTCTTCTCTAGTGAATATGCCACAATGCTAGTAATAAAGAGGCTGCTCCATAATGAAAAAGGGACACTTTACTAAGAAGAGGAGGAGGTGGGGCAAGGGGGAGAAAAAGATAGCAAGCCAGGTGTGGTGGCACATACGTTCAATATCATCTACTTCTGAGGTTGAAGCAGTAAAAATACTTGTTCCCAGAAGTTCAAGGTCAATCAGGCCAATATAGCAACTCTCTCTCAAGGGAATAGAAAAAGACACAACAAAGTGATTCACAAACACAACTGCCATACAGGATCTTACCCACAAAGCCAAGACACACCTCATAACCTAAACTTTGAAGAAAACTAAAGACGGGCTGGAGTTAAGTGTTCAACAGGACCCTGGGCTGCTGAGAAGGTTGAGTGGGTAAAGGCCACAGAGCCTAACAATCTGAACTCAATTCCAGGACCCATGTGGTCAAAAGAGAACACATTTTCAAAGGCTGTCCTCTCACCTCCATGCGACTGTTATAGCATGTGAACAAATAGATATACAGACAATGCACACTACATATACAAAATGTCATACTACATATGTAGAATATAATAAAATACTTTTTTTAAAAAAAACAGTAACAGGAAAAAATCAAGAAAACCCAAAAACTTGTAAATAACCCATGGATTAAAGAAGAAATCACAAGAAAAGCATAAGATGTTTTGGAACTATAACTGGGAATGTAGACACAACCACCAAAAAGGACAAGGAAAAAAAGAAAATCATAAAGGAAGAAAATCTAAAATGAGTGGCCTCAATTTAGGCTTAAAAAAAGCCGGAAAAGAATACATTATTATGGGTTGGGGATTTAGCTCAGTGGTAGAGCGCTTGCCTAGCAAGCGCAAGGCCCTGGGTTCGGTCCCTAGCTCCGAAAAAAAAGAAAAAAAAAAAAAAGAATACATTATTATAAACTAATAAAAGTCACAAAGGATCAAAGAAAAGTCAATCAAATAACCAAATTATAGCAAAGTCAATACGTTATTTTAAGACATCAGCATCATTCGGCCTCAAACCTGAATCAATGTTAGGAAAAGAGACCAGTCCCAGTCCCACAAATGAAAGGGTGAGGCAGAGGCAATGGCTGCTTATCCAGTACCTGCCATCAAGCATGAGGACCTGGGATGGGTCCCGCAGAACCCATGTGCAAAGCTGGGGCACAGGCACGGGGGAAAGGGGGAAATAGTAACGAAGATAGAAGCATCCCTAGGTTTTGCTGGCCACCCTGCCTCAAAAACTTAAAGCAACCCCTGGCCTCCACAAACATGTACAGACATATGTTCACATGCAAACACATAAACATGCACACAGAGTGCATGTGAGAGTGATCACTGTGGAGTCTGCAGGTAGTAAAAGATTAATAAAAGAATATAAGCTACTTCACACCTTTACTCAGATGAAATGAGAAAATTCCTTGAATACAAATTACAAACTGTCACCACAATTTGAAAAGGACAGCCTGTGATGAGCTCCAGGGCAGCCTGAGTTATCAACTCCAGGATAGCAAAAAGCCAGTCTCCAAACTGATTGCAGCTCATTGGGTAAAGGCACCTGCCACCAAGCATGGGGATCATAAGGGTGGCACCACACAAAGTGGTTATGTGAGCAAAGTAGATAAAACTGTGTTTCTTTGGAGGAGGAGTAAACAGGGAGAGATGGGGTATGAATGGAGGAAGTGGGAGGTGGAAGGAGAGAAGGGAAACTTCAAGGCTTTGCCAGAGTCTGACCAATACAGATGCAGATGCATGAAGCTAAACATCAGACTGAGCAAGGGGACCCCAATAGAGGAGTTAGGAAAGGACTGAAGGAGCTGAGGCGGTTTGCAACCCCATAGGAAGAAAAACAATATCAATCAACCAGACACCCCAAAGCTCCCAGGGACCAAACCAACTAAAGAGTACACATGGAGTGACCCATGGCTCCAGCTGCATATGTAGCAGAGGATGGCCTTATCTGGCATCAATGGGAGGGGAGTGTCTTGGTCCTGTGGAGGCTCGATGCCCCAGTGTAGGGGAATGCTAGGGAGGTGAGGTGGAAGTGGGTGAGTGGGTGGGTGGATGGGTGGGGGAGCACCCTCATAGAGGAAGGGGGTGGGGGGAGGAGATAGGGGATTTGTGGAGGGCAAACTAGAAAGGGGAATAACAACTGAAATGTAAATAAATAAAATAGACAATAAAATGTGTTTATTTTTATATCTATATCATCATCATCATCATCATCCACTGGGGTGCAGCTCAGTGTTAGAGTACTTCCTTGGATTATTTAAGACCTAGATCTCTTACTTCCAGTACCACATACATGAAGGCAAAGGGAAAAAAAGGAATAAAACATCCACATTGGAAAGTGGAAAAAAAAAGAAAACCAATGGAATTCACCCAAGGGGCAGGAGAAGGGTGAGGCAGAGACGGCTCAGTGAATACAAATACTGGTGGTTTTTCCAGAGGACCTGAGTTTGAGTCCCAGCCCCAACATGGTGGCTCACAACCATCTGTAACTTCAGTTTTAGGGGTTCCAAAGACCTTTTCTGACCTCTCAGGCACCAGACACACAAGTGGTACACAAACACACATGCAAACAAACACTCATACACACAAAATAAAAATATTTTTAAAAGTTAGTATCTCCCTAAACTAACTACAACCAGAAATAAATACCAAAACAACATTTAGGAGTGGTTCGGAGGGTTCTGTTTGCTTGGGGTTTTGTTTTTGGTAGTTTTGTTTGTTTGTTTGTTTGTTTGAGATGGAGTCTAATTATCTAGCTTGGAACTCAGAAATCTGCTGAGTGCTAAGATCAAAGGTATGTGCTACCATGCCTGTCTAAAATATAATGTTATAAGAGCTGCAAAAGTAGAAAACTACTTAGGAGTTAACTCTGCTTCACAGCACAACACTGCTGAGAAAGGTAAAGAAGTCCTATGTAAGTAAGCAGAGACATCCTGGTTCATGATGCAAAGCGTCAAATTGTCTTCAGACTTTCCCAGGCTGCTGTCCAGACTCAAAATAGTCCCAGTCAAAATCCCAAGGGGTTGCTGTTATGTTTAGAAATTGAGAAACTAACTTCTCATTTTTTAAAATGTTGTTTTATGTATATAGATGCTTTGCCTGCATAATTCTGTGTACCATTTGTATGCCTGGTGCCTTCAGAGACCATGAAAGGGAATTAGATTCCTGGAAGTAAGATTTACAGATGTTGTCAGCAGCCACCATGTACTGGGATTTGAACCAGGACCTCTGGAAGAACAGCCAGTGCTTTTAACCACTGAGCCATCGCTCCAGCCCCTTCTGCATTTTGGAGGGTCTCAACATTATGTTGCTCAGACAAGGCTTGAAGTAGCTGCCTCAAAAAATGATCCGTTGGCTTTAGCCCCCGAAGCTGCTGGACAACAAGCTAGATGGGACAACGGGCATGTGCCACTGTGATGCACTTGGTTGGCTTAACAAGCTAATCTTAAACTCACGTGGAAATATAAATGGTCTGGTACTTCAAAAGCAAAAGCAACAACAAAGAACACCTCTGAAAATGAGAAAATTGGAAGAAACACTAAGTTTCAGGATTTATTTTAGTTATAATAATCAAAACATTGTGGTATTGGCACCAGCACAGATAACACAGGTCACAGAAACAAAACACAGACTAGAAATAGGCCCACATATATTTAGACAGCCAGGTTTTAACAAAAGCACAAGGGCAGGCAGTTCAATAAAGTAGGACTTAAACAGAAGTCTGAAAACTGGATATCTACATATAAAGATGGATGGAGAAGCATTCTATAGCATACTTTTTATTACATTTACAAAGCAAAATAAAATCAAGATAATCACAGCCCCAATAAAACCTAAGCTGGTATCACTTTTAGAAACATGAAGGAAAATATGTAGCTATGAGATAGGCAAAGATTTTAAATGACATTGTCTAAAAATTAGCATAAAAAACTGATATAATTTTTTTTAATTTTAAATTTTTACTTATATGAGTACACTGTAGCTGTCTTAACACACACCAGAAAAGGGCAACAGATCTCATTAAAGATGGTTGTGAGCCACCATTTGGTTGCTGGGAATTGAACTCAGGACCTCTGGAAGAGCAGTCAGTGTTCTTAACCCCTGAGCCATCTCTTCAGCCCAATATAAATTTTTAAATAAGGTAAAGTTTTAGGGTTGGTGGTCCTGCTGGGAATGAAACCCAAGAATCTGTACAAAGCAGGCAAACATTCTTGCCTGAGCTCCATCCCCAACACAATATTTAATCAAAATTAAGAATGCTAGGAGAGGGAGAATTGGCTCTGTGGTAAGAACACTGGCTACTCTTCCAGACAAGCAGCGTTTGACTCCCAGCAAACGCTCACAAACACTGACAACCTCAGTCTCAGGTGACCTGACACATTCTCCTGGCCTGTGTGGGCACCCCACACAGGTGGTACACAAACACACATGCAGAGAAAACACCTATAAATATTGAATTAAAATAAAGGTTTAAAGGGAATGGAAAGATGACCCACAATTGGTCAGAACTGGAGGTTAGAATTCTCCACAAGTCATTTAGTTGGTGAAAATACTTGTCTTAAATGGCTAGGGTGCTGCTGGCACTAGAGCACCTGACTAAGCTCGAGGTCCTGGTTTCATCTTGAGCACTGAGAAAACAAAACAAACACTCAAAAACATGTATACCAAATAAATAAAGAACTTTCAAGATCAAAACCTGAGGTGACAGCAGATGCTGGTGAGGATGTGGAGAAAGAGGAACACTCCTCCATTGTTGGTGGGACTGCAGACTGGTCCAGCCACTCTGGAAATCAGTCTGGAGGTTCCTCAGAAAATTGGACATTGCACTACCTGAGGATCCAGCTATACCTTTCTAGGGCATATATCCAAAAGATGTTCCAACATATAACAAAGACACATGCTCCACTATGTTCATAGCAGCCTTATTTATAATAGCCAGAAGCTGGAAAGAACCCAGATGCCCTTCAACAGAGGAATGGATACAGAAAATGTGGTACATCTACACATTGGAGTACTATTCAACTATCAAAAACAATGACTTCATGAAAATCATAGGCAAATGGATGGAACTAGAAAATATCACCCTGAGTGAGGTAACCCAATCACAGAAAAACACACAAAGTATGCACTCACTGATAAGTGGATATTAGCCCAAATGCTCAGATTACCCAAGATACAATCCATAGACCACATGAAGCTCAAGAAGAAGGATGATCAAAGTGCAGATGCTTCAGTCCTCCTTAAAAGGGGGAACAAAATTACTCAGAGGAGGAGATAAAGTTTGGAGCAGAGACTGAATGAATGGCCATTTAGAGCCTGTCCCACCTGGGTACACAGCTCGTATATATGCAGCCACCAAACCCAGACAATATTGATGAAGCCAAAAAGTACATGCTGACAGGAGCCTGATATAGCTGTCTCCTGAGAGGCACAGCCAGAGCATGACAAATACAGAGGTGAATGCTAGCAGCAAACCATTGAACTGAAAACAGGGTCCCCGTTGGAGGAATTAGAGAAAGGATTAAAGGAGCTGAAGGGGTTTGCAACCCCATAAGAACAACAATGCCAATCAACCAGCATTCCCAGGGACTAAACCACTACCTAGAGAGTACACATGGAGAGACCCATGGCTCCAGCTGCATATGTAGCAGAGGAAGGCCTTGTTGGGAACCAATGGGAGGAGAAGGCCTTGGTTCTGCCAAGGCTGGAACCCCCCCCCCCCCAGTGTAAGGCAAATGTCAGGGGGTGGGGAGGGGGAGTGCTTGGGGAGGGGGAACACCCTTATAGAAGGGCAGGGGATAGGGGGCTTATGGCCAGGAAACAGGGAAAGGGAATAACATTTGAAATGTAAATAAAAAATACCCAATTTAAAAAAAAAGAACTTTCAAAACTAAGTTAGAAAACAACACAATTTAAAAACTGTGATGATGGCAGAGGAGATGGCCCAGCAGGTAAAGAACTTGCCTACAAACCTGAGGACCAGCACTCAGATCCCAAGCCCCAAGCTTGGAAGGTAGGGACAGGTGATTCCTGCAGCAAGCTGGCTTGCTCACTAGCTGGTATCAAGAGGCTCTGGAGGGGCTGGAGAGATGGCTCAGTGGTTAAGAGCACTGACTTCCAGAGGTCCTGAGTTCAATTCCCAGCAACTACATGGTGGCTCAGAACCATCTTTAATGAGATCTGACACCCTCTTCTGGTGTGTCTGAAGACAGCTACAGTGTACTCACATAACTAAAATAAATAAATAATAAATCTTAAAAAAAAAAAAAAAAAAAAAAAAAGCAGCAGCTCCAGATTCAGTTTAGAGACCCTGCCCAGCAATGATGATGAGAAGAATCCAGACATACTCATAATCTCAATATTCCATCCTCCATGTGCTCATGTGCACACACACGCGCGCGCACACACACACACACAATAAAAGTGTGGAATTTCAAGAGGAAGTATACCAAAAAAGTTACACACTGGAAATAAGCACAGACTGTCAGACATGACCAGCACACACTACGAGGCTGAAACAGAGGCCGCCTCACACAGAGCAGTGATACCCTCACACTACTATTGAAATGTTAAACAATAAAAAAGAGATTGGCAGTTTCTTTTGTCATTTCGTTGTTGAGACAAAGTCTCTCTCATTCTGTAGTCCAGGCTAGACTAACTCATTTATGTAGATTCAAACTTGAGGCAATCCTCCTGACTCAGCCTCCCAAGTGCTGAGATTATAGGCATTGGCTACTGCCCCTGGCCTGGCAGTTTCTCAAATGTCAAAGATATACCGCTAGCACATCGTCTGACCTTCCCATCCCTAGGTGTCTAACCACTGGGAATGAAAAGTCCAGCACACTTCAATCTATTCAAGCACACTTCACAACAGCATCACCTGTAACAGTCCCAAACAACCACATGTCAGTCACAGTTAAGTGGAGAAACTGTGTGTGCTCTGGCAGACTACTAGTCAAGAATAAAAACAAACCACTGACACCAGAGGACAACACAAATGGGTTTCAAAACAATGAGGCTCAGTAAAATAAAATGAAGTCTCAGCTAATGTGCTATGTAATCCCATTTACACAAAACTCTACAGCTAATGTGCTATGTAATCCCATTTACACAAAACTCTACAAAATACAAATTTAAAGAGCACATTGGAATTTGTGCACAGTTGGATAGGAAGGCACAATCTGAGGAGGAGAATGGGGAGCACGAGGAACTTTGGGAGGTTAAGACAGAACATTCACTATCTTATGTATCTGGCTATAGGTATGTCGCTTATTGTGCTGGCAGTAGTAGACAATGAACCTGGGACCCTCGAGCATGCTAAGCAAGCACTGTACCACTGAGCTACAGCCCCAGCTCTTCTGTTTCTGTTTCTTGTGTTGTGGAAAAGAGAGCTCCTAGGCCTTGTACAAACTGCATATTTTATTACTGAGCTTCATGCCCAAGCCCTAGCTATATTTATCTTGTTTGGGTAAGTCTACTGTCGATTTCATGAGGAACTCCTTTGTTAAAATTACTGTAAAAATGTTAAATAAAAGCAATTTTATTGAATGAAAACTATATATTAACAAAGCTGTTAGAATGATCTAGCAATAACCCATTCTTAGCTAAATAAGCCCTTGTGTTTTTAAATCCAGATGACTTTAAGTAGATGCAAACTAACATTTCCAAAATATGTATAATACGCCCAGAGCTATTTTAGTCACTTTACCTGTACTAACATTACTACCCTATCACTGTTATATCTTAAAGTTACTAGTTGTAAGAGAAGTGGGAAGTAAAAAAAAATACCAATAAACTCTAGAAACCAGACAAGGGCTTTTATTTTTTCTCACTTAACTCTTTTACTTCCTGCAAACCAAATACATGATATAATGATCAATAAGCAGCCAGCAGATTTGAAATTTAAATCCATCAGAGGAGAGTTTAATATTTTTTAGACAGAGTCTCACTAAGTAGCCCTGGCTGCCATGGGACTCCCTATCTGGCTGTAGCCCAGAGTGTCTTGACTTGTAATTCTCCTGCCTTGGCATTGAAGGGCATCATTACCACTGGCTAAAATCTCTAAGTTTACGTGGAATTTTCACTACAGTGGAAACACACATGCCAAGAAAAAGGATACTACTGCATATTTAAGTTTTAAGTTTTTATATAATAATTTTTAAGGAAAAGAAGATGAACACCCCTTTTTGCTTTTTTAATAATGTAAGGACTTAAGGAAGAAAGGCAGGCAGGCAGGCAGGCAGGCAGGCTGGGGAGGTAGCTCAATGGAGAGGTAGCTCAATTTAGAACACTGGCTACTTTCCAGAGAATCTAGAGATTTAAGTCCTAGCACCCATATGGTAGCCTAAACTATCCACAACTCCAGTTCTAGGGGATCAAACACCCTCTTCTGGCTTCCGTGGGTACCAAAGGACATATGTAATGCACAGGCATATATACAGATAAGAAAAATAAAATATATAAATTTCTTTAAATGAAAAGCACTGAAGACATCTTTAAAGAAGTTCGAATGTTGGACATTCCTACAGATCTCTTGCCAACGAGTAAGGAACTATACAGAAGACCAAAGTAAAGCCGTTGTAGATCAGTGATGCAGACAGGAGACAGATCATGCCTAGACATACTTTTCTAAGGGAGTTGATATTTTATTATCTGCATGTACTGAATAAATACCCCTAGTGAATAGCACTTTTGTTTGGTCCAATATGGTTCTGTGTATTACTAGCAGTTTCTTCATTGTATTTCCTTAAAACCCTATTTATTTCCAAAAGGGATTTAAGAATAGCTCTTCCAACTACAAACAGGATACCAGCTAGCAAGCTTCTAAGTGTTCAACTTTGTCTATTCCTCTCACTCATTTTTTTAGAACCCATACTAATCCTATTTTAGATGAAATAACTGTAACCATTAAATATTGAAGCTGAAATACTGCTCAGCAGCAAAGTGCCCGCTAGCACACTTGAGTCCCCAGTTCAGTTCCTAGCCCAGAGGCAGAGGGAGAGAACTTAAAACCAACCCTAGCATCTGGGGGTTCATCTTTTAGTACGCATTATGACAAGGTCTCAGAACCTGCTATCCTGACACTTAGGGCATCATCTAGCATACTATACGTAGTATGCAACTGCCCACAGAACAAGTGTTTCCAGACGTGACCAACTGCTGCTGACACAATGTGCTTGCCTAAGAACCATGCCTCTACAGCTAGCGTGGGCTTCTCAAGGGCACAGGTCTGTAAGAATATTTAACACTTGAAGGTTTGAAAGTAAGACATCCCTGGTGATTTCATTTTGTAAAATGACTCTTTAAATTAAAAAAGAAAAGTTTTTTTTAAGTATTCTATTTTCAAACTGAGATTTGTATAAAATACAAACCAGGTTGTATAAAATAACCAACATGTGTGGTAGTAATACATCTCATGTTTCCCAAGTTACAAAACACACACACACACACACACACACACACACACACACACACACACACACACACACAGTGAGACATACACACACAACCACAAAAGTCTCTGTGCCAAAGAAATATAAACCAATCGGTAATCAACCGTGGCAATTAATTTAGGAACTCTCAATGTCCTGCTGTAAGTGAGCTTTACAGCTCTGCAATTATGCAGTCTACGGCTTGTAGCAAGTCAGAGTCCGGTTGCATCAAGTGTCAAGTTTCAACTGCCATGATTTCGTAATACATCTACGTGTTCAACGACTTTGTATGTCTTAGCATATCTTTTCATAAATTTCATCCAGAATGAAAATGTTTAAAAAACCTCGCCCATATTTAAAAGGTTTAGGTAAGATGGATCTGATTGCTTTCACAGTATATCACAGGAGTATGTACTTGTGATAAAGATTAGCTGTCAGACATGTAGGAAGGCTGAAAAAAAGAATTAGAGACAGAGAATCTGGGCTTCGTTTGGGATTCAGTCTCCGTCGGCTCCATCCATTGCTTACCTTCAACTTGCTCGTTTATATTTTTAAAAAGGACAATAATATCTCTATTTCTAGACAGACTGTCAAGCTACATTGTACTAATTCATGTGAAACCCTTTGTAGACAGTAAACAACACAAATGTTGGGAATTACTAGTGGTATTAGTCACAACACAGTAGAGAAGTCCACCCATGAAACAGAGGACACACCACTAAACATATAAGTCACTTTCCAAAATAGGCAGAAGTTAGGAAAACAGCTTGAGAAGATAAACTTTGACTTAGAATCCAGTCATCTGGCCTCTAACCTCAGTTACAGTATTATTCTATACGTAAGCCCTGACTGACTCTCCTTTTTACCTCAAATTTCTTCATTAAAAAAAACCAACAAAACAAAACAAAACAAACAACAACAACAAAACCAAAAAAAGCAAGTACAGAACCAAAAGCCCCATAAGTACACAGTTTGGCCTTTAGCAATGTTGTCTATGACCAGGTATCCAAAAATCCCCGTTTAACACTTTATCCCAAATTTAGGTCTTTAGAGAAACTCAAGTTGAAGATGGTGGAGAGTAAGAAATTTTTAATGAAAACTGAATTCTGTATAGTTCTCGAGAATCTCGTTCTCTATCATTATTTTTCCTTCTAAAAGGACAGCAAATGAAGAACAGGGTGTAGGGCGGGGTTCTTTCCACAAGCTTCAGGAACCACCCACTTCCCAAAGAGGTGTAATTGCTTCCTCCAGGCCCTCACCTGCCAAAAAAACTTGAAAGACTACGGGTTACACTGGCCGAGCCAGCACTCTGCTTTTCTTTCTACTCGGGTGGGGATGCAGTAGTCAGTCCTATGGCAAACACACCCTCTAAACACCATTACCCACAACACCAAGAGTCCCTGAAGTCTCATCAAGGACTTAAGTTTCTGGCCTGACTTTTTTTTTTTTTTTTTAAGAATCAGACCAGGAACTCAAACGTGGGTCTCTCCGAGCTGGTGCTGACTGGTTTATACCAACTGCCAAGCCGCCCCCTTCCCTCACCGTCCGCCCTCCCGCGCGTGGGCAGAGGCGCCGCCGGCCCTCACTCCCGACCGCGCCAGGTCGCGAGGGCGAGCCCCGGAGCTCGCGGGGTGACAGGCCAGGGCAGCGAGGCCGCGGCGGTGCCCCGGGTCACTACTCTCCTCACCGATGACGATGCGCAGGTGCTTGAGGCGGGTCAGCGCGTCCTTCTTGGTGTCCAGCACCTTCTGGGTGGACTTCTTCACGTCCCCGTGCGGCTTCTTAGAGAACATCCTGCGGCCGCCGCGGCCCCTCCCGGCCGGGTCCCGACGACCCAGCGCAGGCGGTGGGCGGGGAAGAGGCTAGCCGCGGCGGCTCATGCGTTCCCCAGCCGCGCGGGCCCCGCGGCCAGGCCCGCCTCGCGCTGCCGCTGCACGGAACCTGCAGCCCCGGCTCCAATATGGCGGATCCGCCCCGCGCGCTGCAGCGACGAGGAGACGCGGAGCGGCCGCCGCCGCCGCCCAGGCCGTGGCCCGGACCCCACAGCCGCGGAGATGGAGCGCTCCGCCGCGGCGCCACTCCTCTCTCCCTGAGGCCCCCTTAAGGTTGAAGCTTCTCTAGCAGCTTCAACCCTGCGGAGGCCAAAACCCAGTCGTGTGGTGATGGAGTTTCACGACTCTGCCGTCGGTGGCGAACGGTCCCCGTGGCAACCGCCTTCTGACGTCAAGTGCTCGTGACGTCATGCTAGCGTGAGCTCATTTCTGCCTCTGTAACCACTTGGTTTCCTGTGTATGCACTAATGAAGAAGGGCAAGAAAGTTTAGGAGGGTGTTGTCTACTGTGGGCTCCTTGTAAACAACAGTTCCTAGAGTTTTTGTTGAAAAGATCTTTCATCTTCGCTCTTTAAATCTATCTCTCCTCGTAACTTAAACATCAAAACAGATGTGCAAGGCCAGCTTGATACCAGCTCTGAACCCTTGCCAGTGATTTCACTTTCTAATTTGGATTCTTCCTGTGTTTTGCAAAATAATGGTTAAAAATGTACTGTACTTTAGAGATGCGTAGGAGTGTTATATCCTTTTCCTTTAAATTAACATGCACATGGCTAGAGCTGCAGTTTGCTGGTGATCTCCAGCACTGAAAAACAAGACATACATAAATAAAATATCTTGTACAAGTAAATGCGTCCTACCATGTATTAGAGAGAAAAATTAAGAAATCTGGATGATTTTAAAGGAAGGCTGTCTTAGGATGTGAAGTACTCGCATAAATCCGAAGAAAACTGCCTAAAACAAATAAGTGTGGTAGTGCTCTGGTGTCATAGCAGGATTTGAGAGGCAAAACATAATTCAAGGTCAAGGTCAGCTACATTAGACCATGTCTCAAACACAAGACAAAACATAGGGCGATAATAATCACAGGATTCTAGACTCTGGCTTTTCTGTCATTGCCTATCCCTGGTGCCCAGTCACCTGCTGATCTGCCTTCCGTCACTCTGAATCCATATTTGTTAGACAGTTTTGTTTGTGTTTTTCTTTAGAGACTTTAAATGATTTATTTGTTTGTTTGTTTAGTTTTGATTTGATTTGGTTTTCCAAGACAGGGTTTCTCTGTGTAGCCCTGGCGGCCCTGGAAGTCACTCTGTAGATCAAGCTGGCCTCAAACTCACAGAGATCCACCTGCTTCTGCCTCCAGAGTGCTGAGATTAAAGGCGTGCGCCAGCACTGTCCAGTGTGTTTGCGTGTTTGTTTTGGTGTTTGCCTGCATGTATGTCTGTAAGATGGGCTCAGAGCCCTCTGGAACTGGAGTTACACACAGATGTGAGTTGCCAGGTGGGTGCTGGGAATTGATCCTAGGTCCTTAACCACTGAGCTGATTTATTTTGGTTTTTTTGAATCTCTGTGTGTGTATGTACATGTGCATATGTGTACACCTACACAAACATTAGTGTTGGTGCCATTTGAGGCTGTACTCACAGGCAGTTGTGAGCCACCCAGACTCCTTGGTACTGCAAATCAAGCTTGGGTCCTCTGCAAGAGTATATGCTCCCCTAACCACTGAGCCATCTCTCCAGCTCCCTTCTTTTAGAGTTGTACATAAAATCTACAGAATACATAAAATCTACAAGATACTCTTATTTTGTCTAGCTTCTTTCATTCAACATAACATTTTTTTAACAGTGGTGTATTGTCAGTAACGTTCGTCTTCAAATAGTAATTCACCAGTGAGTATAACAGTAGGAACTCCCACAGACTATTAAGAATAGCAGTAATTAGTAGGAGGCTTCTGAAAAAATAACAAGATACTTTAAAACGTTTGTGCAATCTTGTGGTGTTTTGAATAGGTATGGTCCTCACAGATTCATGTGTTTGAATGCTTGGCCCTAGGGAGTGACTCTGTTAGGAGTTGTGGCCTTGTTGAAGTAGGCGTGGCCTTGTTAGAGGACTTGTGCTGCTGTGGAGGTGGGCTTTGAGGTCTCCAATGCTCCAGCTCTGCCCAGTGTGGACTCCAGTCTCCTCCTGCACCAAGTATTCCTCCATGCTGCTACGCTTCCCACCATGATGATAATGGACTGAACCTCTGAACCGGTAAGCCAGCCCCAATCAAATGTTTGACTTTATAAGAGCTGCCTTGGTCACGGTGTCTCTTCACAGCAATGAAACCCTAAGACAAAGCTGATTCAAAAGTTCCATTTTTAGAACTCTTTTAAAAAAGAAGTGTCGGGAAAGAAAGTCTGCGTGAACTATTAAGGCATTTCTAACTGTATAAACTGACGACATGACCACTCCATGGTGTGGTTTCATTGTAGATATATAGCCAGAGGCATCTGGCATTGTCCAGAGGGGAGAGGGAGAAAGCAATAGACCACACATGGAGGGCAGACTGGGCCTGGCTGGAAGAGAGGCAGGAGCAGAGCAGAGAGAGATGGGAAGGAGCATAGAGAAGAGAGAGAAGGAAAGTGTTGATGACCAGAGAGTGATATGGAGAAATAGCAGGTTAGGAGGAGAATGAGGAGTCGGGGCAGAAGCCTGTGTGCTGGAGGCAGTTCAGGGTAGGGGAGGAGGCGAGAGGAGCCAGGATGCCAGCATGGGTCTTGAGATGTGTGCTGAGCTCTTGTGGTGCTGAGGGGGCCAGGAAGCCAGCACGGACATTGGTGTGCTAATAGGCACCACAGTCAGCTGTTCATTCCATCTGCCTTTTGGAATTTGAGGGAACTGGATTTCCTTTGGACCTGACAATAACACTGAAAAACTCTACCATGGCCAGGTTGTGGTGGCACATGCCTTTAATCCCAGCACTCAAGAGGCCATGGCAGAAATCTCCTGAGTTCAAGGCCAGCCTGGTCTACAGAGTGAGTTGCAGGACAGCCAGGGCTTTGTCTTGAGTCTCAGGACACCAAGAATCTTTGTCTTGAGAAACCAAAGAAAATGATAAATAAATAAATAGGAAAGAAAGAAAGGAATGTCATATGTGTTAGTGTCACCTTGACATAAGCTAGAGTCATCTGGGAGAGGACCTCAACTGAGGAAATGCCTCTGTCTTAGAGTTTGGAGTGATGAAGCACCCTGACCAGAAGCAACTTGGAGAAGTAAGGGTTTATTTTGCGTTCACTTCCCCATCACTGTTCATAACAAGACTCGGGGCAGGAACCTGACTGCAGGAACTGATGCAGAAGCCATGATGGAGTACTGCTTACCTTTGTTATGCCTGCTTTGATCTAACTCCCCAGACAGACAGCCCAGGAATGGCACCACACACCGTAGAGGAGGCTACATCCATTACTAATTAAGAAAATGTCGTGCGTACAGTCTGATTGGAGCAGCAGTTCTCAACCTGTGGTCTAGACCCCTTTGAGGGTTGAATGACCCTCTCACTGGGGTCACCATTGGAGAACGGTCATTTACATTATAACTTATAGCATAATAGTAGGAAATTACAGTTATGAAGTAGCAACAAAAATAATTTTATGATTGGGGGGGTCACTACATGAGAAACTATATTAAAGGGTCTCAGCACAGTGTTAATAGAGGCAATTTTTGAGGTTACCTCCTCTCAAATGATTCTAGCTTATGTCAAGACGTGAACACTATCCACTACTGGAACAGAGGCTCTCCCGAAAGCTGTAGGTTTACTGGGGTTGCCCTGTCTGGCCTCAGTGGGAGAGGATGCACCTAAACTGACAAAGACTTGATACACCAGGGTAGGGGGATACTGAGGAGGACCCCACCCTCCCAGAGGAGAAGGGGTGAGGCATCGAGGGAGGAAGAGGGAGGGCAGCATTTGGGATGTAAATAAATAATTATTAGCCCCCCCCAAAAAAACAATTTTCCCCCAGAAGCCTGCATAGGCCAGAGTAGGAGTAGGGGGCTTGCAGGACATCTGCATCAAATGCATGTGGCTGTCTTCAGCAACAGGGTCTTCCCATCTGCTCCGGATGTGCAACCAATAGCAGCAGCAACTGCCTGTGTAGCTTTAGGGGTCTTGCTTTTAAGGCAAGGTTTTACTGTTTAGCCCAGGCTAGCCTTGAACTCTCAGTCCCTTCGCCTCAGGCTTCTCAGTGCTGCAGTTATCAATATACAACATTGCAGCCAGCTATGAAGACTTTGTTTATTTTACATGTATTTCTGTGTGTATGGTTGTGTGTGTGGGCATGTGCACTTATATGAACATGTGTGGCAGTCAGAGCTCAGTTTATGGGAGAGAGTGCTCTCCTTCTACCCTGGATTCCAGGGATTAAATTCAGTTCATCAGGCTTGACTCACAGATCGGCTTACCTTCTGAGCTATCTTGTTGACCCCTGAGACGCTTCCTGGTATGGAAGATACTTGGCAATGTTAGACGGAACACTCCTCCATTGTTGGTGGGATTGCAGACTAGTACAACCATTCTGGAAATCAGTCGGGAGGTTCCTCAGAAAATTGGACATTGAACTGCCTGAGGATCCAGCTATACCTCTCTTGGGCATATATCTAAAAGATGCCCCAACATATAAAAAAGACACGTGCTCCACTATGTTCATAGCAGCCTTATTTATAATAGCCAGAAGCTGGAAAGAACCCAGATGCCCTTCAACAGAGGAATGGATACAGAAAATGTGGTACATTACACAATGGAATATTACTCAGCTATCAAAAACAATGACTTTATGAAATTCGTAGGCAAATGGTTGGAACTGGAAAATATCATCCTGAGTGAGGTAGCCCAATCACAGAAAAACACACATGGTATGCACTCATTGATAAGTGGCTATTAGCCCAAATGCTTGAATTACCCTAGATGCCTAGAACACATGAAACTCAAGACGGATGATCAAAATGTGGATGCTTCACTCCTTTAAAAGGGGAACAAGAATACCCTTGGCAGGGAATAGAGAGGCAAAGATTAAAACAGAGACTGAAGGAACACCCATTCAGAGCCTGCCCCACATGTGGCCCATGCATATACAGCCACCCAATTAGACAAGATGGGTGAAGCAAAGAAGTGCAGGCAGACAGGAGCCGGATGTAGATCTCTCCTGAGAGACACAGCCAGAATACAGCAAATACAGAGGCGTATGCCAGCAGCAAACCACTGAACTGAGAACAGGACCCCCGTTGAAGGAATCAGAGAAAGAACTGGAAGAGCTTGAAGGGGCTTGAGACCCCATATGAACAACAATGCCAAGCAACCAGAGCTTCCAGGGACTAAGCCACTACCTGAAGACTATACATGGACTGACCCTGGACTCTGACCTCATAGGTATCATTGAATATCCTAATAAGATCACCAGTGTAAGGGGAAGCCCTGGGTCCTGCTAAGACTGAACCCCCAGTGAACTAGATTGTTGGGGGGAGGGCGGCAATGGGGGGAGGATGGGGAGGGGAACACCCATAAAAAAGGGGAGGGAGAGGGATTAGGGGTATGTTTGCCCGGAAACCGAGAAAGGGAATAACATTCAAAATGTAAATAAGAAATATTCAAGTTAATAAAAAAAAAAAGAAAGAAAGAAAAAAATAACTGTGTTAGTTAACATGGGCTTTGCAAATATTAGCTTCAAAAGATCTCCCATTCTTGAAACAGTCTCACTACTGCAGTCTATAAGTATTTGACGTCCACATTGTGTTTCTTGCCAAGAATCCATTGAACATCATGACTTTCCTGTAAATATGCCTCTTTTTTTCATGCAGTCTAGTTATGAAGTACCTACTAGTTCAGATGCTTTCAATAACATCTTAATGTTTATTATTAACTCTATAGCTATTTTTCCAATAAGCAAAGTTATTCTTGATTTGTTTATATACTAATAAAAGGACTTGAAACTTTCTTGAAAGTTTAGCAGTTTTAGATTCTTCAACTTTGGTCTTCTGGTTTGACTATTTTGACTTCCAACATTACTCTGCAGAACAGGGAGAACAGAATGCCTTATTTAAAGCAATTTTCCTGCCATGAGGGAAATAGGAATATACTGAGTTATTAAGTTCATTATAAATCTTGAATTATTTTCGAATTAAAAATACATGTCACTGGGGTTGGGGATTTAGCTCAGTGGTAGAGCGCTTGCCTAGGAAGCGCAAGGCCCTGGGTTCGGTCCCCAGCTCCAAAAAAAAAGAACCAAAAAAAAAAAAAAAATACATGTCACTAAAAAGCACGCAGAAGGTAAAATGTTTTTGAGATCTCCTTAGAGAAGATTTGTAGAGAAATGTTTGTAAATTGTTAATCAGGAATAAATACATTCCAATCAAACGCAAAAAAAAAAAATCATACTCTGCTTTTACCAAAAAAAAAATCAACTTTTGTTTTTAATCAACAAAAGCTAGTGCAGTCGTCTTTTTGTGTATTTCTGTCTGTGTTCACATGCTATGAAGACAGAAGGTTTACCATTGAGTACCTTCCTCAGTTAATATCTACATTCATTCATTCATTCATTCATTCATTCACCTTCAGGCAGAGTCTCATTGTTAATCCTGGCTGACTCTGCCTCCTGACTTCTGGGATTGGAAGGCATTCAGGTCTCTGCAGTCTTCTGCATTTACTTTTATCACTTTTAATTATATGCATGTATGTGTATCCATATGTTGGTGTGTGCACATGAGTACAGGTGCCCTCTAAGGCCACAGCTTGACAAATGAGGACTGGGTTTTATCACTGGAAACAAAGACCTGTTCTTATACATAAGTCATGCTGGCCACACAAAAGCTAGATGCTTATCATGTGATACCATCTTTTGTTTGTGAAAAAAACAAAACAAAACAAAACTCTCGGGGTCTTCTAACACTAAGTTGCATGCCCAGCCCCATATTTTGTATCATCTGTGAGACCACTAATATGTCTTTAACTAAGACCAGGTGTGTAGTATCAACTGTGGAAATTCAATTACTTTTAAAGTCTTAAAATACCAGAATTTAGTTCAAGTAAGAATGAAGTTCAGAGAATAGGAGAAAAAGACAATAAGGAGTCTATGTCTTTTAAGCACTGATATGTAAATATGTTCACCTGAGATGGCAGCATGGTGAACTTTTTTTTTTTTTTGAGACAGAATATTCTGTATCCCAGACCGACTTCAAATGTGTAGGTAGTCAACGATGACCTTGAACTTCTGACCTTCCTGCTCTGACCTCAGGAGTACCAGAATTCCAAGCGCTCACAACCAAACTGTTTTCTGTACTGCTGGGATTGGACCCAGACCCACATGTATGTTAGGCAAACACTCTACCAACTGATCTACATCCTCAGCCCCTCTGAAAATCTTTTCTAAACAAAAGTAGTTAGGAAAGTACTACTGTTGGACTTACCCCCAAATTCTTTTATGTCTAAGTAGAAGTCAGCTAGATTCTTATCATGTGATACCACCCTTTGCTTAAAGTATGTGAGAAAAAAAAACCCCAAAAACCCTGGTCCCATGTCTCTATGCAATCAGAAAGGGAGACTATTTTGACAAGTTCTGTTAATAATTGTGACCATCTCACTAAAAATCCAAAAGTGGCAGTTTTATAAAGATCAGTTGCAGTAGATAATATAAAAGCACATAGACAAACACTCCCTGCTCTTTCCAATAAAATCCCTTAAAAACCTTTAAATATGTCTTCTATGTATGCAAAACTTTGTAGGGAATATAAAAACTTTGTAGGGAATATAAAAGCACATTTTCTGCTCTCTCCAATAAAACCCCTTGAAAACTTTTAAGATTTATTTATTATATATGAGTACACTGTCACTGACTTCAGACACACCAGAAGAGGGCATCAGATCCCATTACAGATGGTTGTGAGCCACCATGTGGTTGCTGGGATTTGAACTCAGGACCCCTAGAAGAGCAGTCAGTGTTCTTAACCACTGAACTATCTCTCCAGCCCCTTGAAAACCTTTAAATATATCCTCTATGTATGCAAAACCTTGTAACAATATGTTTTTCCATTTGGAAAAGAACTACACATTAGGATATCTGATGTTAAATTTCCTTAAGTCATATCAAACAATAATAGATTTCAGAAAATTCTTTAAGAACTGGAAGCCTATCATGATCATCATGCTCATTAAAGTTTTCCGAGTTCCCAGTTTTCACGGCAAATTGTTATTAATTTATTTCTCTGTATAAGGTAGGGACTGAAGCTAACGACCTTGCACATGAGAGGTGTGCAAGGCTATCTTTCCGTTGTCCTGCTGTTGAGTTATATCCCCAGCTCTGCGAAGACTGAGTTTTATCATTGGAATCGAAGACCTGTTTCTGTAACATGTCAGAAAGCTCCCCTACATTTGCAGAGCTGTTTAATTCTTTCCACTCCTTCCTCGAAGGTCTCTAAAGAGAAACAGTGCCTATTATATTCAGATCATCTCCTGAAGTTCTCACTCCTGTCACATAATAGGCAGTCAGTAAATGATACGCTAATGAATACAAAAAGGAAGTTGGGGGCAGGGACAGGATCTTTGTCTAGCTCAGGCTGGTCTAGAATTCACTAGATAGCCCAGGATAGCCCTCAACTCTAGGTAATCCTCCTGCCTCAACCTCCCAAAGTCTGATATTATAGAAATGAACCACCACACCTTCCTCTCCCTCTCTCTCTCTCCTTCTCCCCTCCCCGCTCCGTGTGTGTGTGTGTGTGTGTGTGTGTGTGTGTGTGTGTGTGTGTGTGTGTGTAGTATATGCATTTGTGGGCAGATGCACATTACGCATGTGTGGAGGCCAACGATGGAGCTGAATATCGGCCTCTATTGCTCTCCACCTTATTATTTTAGGCAGGGTCTCTTTTTTTTTCTTTTTCTTTTTTCTTTTTTTCGGAGCTGGGGACCGAACCCAGGGCCTTGCGCTTGCTAGGCAAGCGCTCTACCACTGAGCTAAATCCCCAACCCCTAGGCAGGGTCTCTTACTAAATCTGGAAATCACTGATTGGCCAGACTGGCTGGACATGGAGCCACCAGGATCCTCCTTTCTCAGTTCCCTAGCTTTGGGATTGCAGGTGCTGAGGATTTGAACTCAGGCCCTTGTGCTTACACAACATGCACTTTACCCATTAAACCATGTATGCGGAGCTGGAGAGATGGCTCAGCGGTTAAGAGCACTGACTGCTCTTCCAGAGGTCCTGAGTTCAAATCCCAGCAACCACATGGTGGCTCACAACCATCTGTAATGGGATCTGGTGCCCTCTTCTGGTGCATCTCAAAACAGCTACACTCTACTCATATAAGTAAAAATTAATAAAAAAAAATTAAAAAAAAAAACCATGTATGCACTCAACCCCTCCCCAGAGAAGAAAGTTTTAAACAAAATAGTAGGTTATGTTAGGATATTATATATATTTTACTCACTACTTCCATTTAAATAAATATACAATGTGAGCATATAGCTCCTGCTTGTAATTCCAGCCCATGGGAGTCTGAGGCTGGCAGACCATAAGTTGGAGGCCAGCCTGGGTTACATAGTAAATTCCAGGTTAGTCCGGCACAAAATCAGTCTTACCTTGTTTGTAATGTGGTTCTCTAAAGCTCTCTGTCTTACAGTTGGTATGACAAAATTTTGGTGCTAGTTATTAGCTGCGACCTCTTATTTTTTTCTTAGCTTCAGCCTGACTTTGGAGACTGTGTAACTGGAGTCTCAGCTCCACCTCGTGGCCGATTTGGGAATTGTTTGCTGTCCATCAGACACAGGACCTGCTTCCTGAGTGCTGGGGTATGGCATGCACCACCTCATCCTAGCTCATCCTAGGACTCCCCTTCAGTTTTGTCTGTTTCTCTTGGGAACCTCTCCGGTGCCTTCTGTAGTGGCTGCATCGATTCGCACTCCCACCAGCATTGCAGAAGAGTTCCTCAGCCCCTACATCTCCACTAACATTAGTTGTTTGTTTTCTTGATCACAGCCATTCTGGCTGGAACGAGACATTTCAGTGTAGTTTTGATTGGTGTTTCCTTGATGGTTAAGGAAGTTGAACAGTTTTTTTATTGGCCGACAAAGAAAAGTTTTAATGTTTCTTTCCTTCCCCCCTCCCACGACAGTCTCTGTGTTAACGTAACCTTGATCTAAGAGTTTCATGTAACAATGTTCATTCAGGCAACTAACTTTTATCTTTTGAGGATTATAAAAGTTGTGTTTATTCCTGGTGTTCCCATTCATTGTGTTCCCTTAGGGAAATGGGGGATTGCTTAAGTACCCAATTTGCATAAAAATTTTACTTTTTACACATTATATATAGCACATAAAAGTGACTGGTACAATTTGGGGATCCCCTCTTCAGAGTCTTTAGTTTATTATAATTGTGCTACTATAAGGCTTAGAATATACTTTAGAAATATAATAAAATGCAGTTTTCATTTACTCCAAAAACTCAAAAATACTACAAAATGGGAGGGTATATATTCTAGCATCATTGTATCTGTTTGACAAATTCATACCACATATTGGCAGGGTCTTTCAAATGTGGAGAAAAAAAAGGAAGAAAGAAGAGAAAAGACAAAGGCCTTGTCCTAATTCTGATACTATGGCTGCTCTAGATCATTTTTCAAAGTGGTTAGCAAACACTTTGAACAATAATATTCCCCTTAACAAAATAAGACTATTTCTAATAGTAAAAGCAATCCAAGTGCCTGTTAAGAGGTGCATGATTAATATTCATACATTTATTCAGTCACTACTTGGAAAAGGTGGGCAGTGGTGGTGCACACCTTTAGTTTCAGAACTCAAGAGGCAGAAGCAGACTGATCTCTGAGTTTGAGAACAGCCTGGTCTACAGAGTGAGTTCCAGGACAGCCAGGGCTACACAGAGAAACCCTGTCTCAAAAACAAGCCCCCCCCCCAAAAAAAACCAAAAACAAAACCCAAATAGCTTATAGTATATTTAAATATCTTTCAAATTCACACACACACACACACACACACACACACACACACACACACACATATATGTTAGTTAAAGGACATTGTAACTGGAGCCCAGTGACTGGATCTCTCATCTCCATACTCTGGGCATGGGAAATAATGGCAGGCAATCTCTGTGAGTGTGAGGCCAGCCTGATCTGCATCGTGAGTTCCATCCAGCCAGAGTTATACAGGGGGACTCACCAAATAAATAAATAAATAAATAAATAAATAAATAAATAAATAAGCAACACTCACAAAATAGATCAATAAATAAAATAGCATCAGCAGCAGCAACAACAAAACCAACCACTGTAGGTTCTGGAGGTAAACCACAGACAGGTAGGACAAAATCAGAGATAAACTTCAACACATAATTAAAAGTGCAATCTTAAAAAATATGAAAATTTTAATACATTTTTTGGGTAGTATTCAAGACATTGTCTTAGATTTTCTATGGCTGCAACGAAACACCATGACTAAAGAGCATGTTGAGGAGGAAGAGGTTTATTTGGCTTATGCTTCTATATCAATGTTAAAGGAGTCAGGAGAGGAACTCAACCAGGGCAGGAACCTGGAGACAGGAGCTGAGGCAAAGGCCATGGAGGGGTGCAGCTTACTGGCTCGTTCCCCATGGCTGGCTCAGCCTGCTTTTTATAGCATCCAGGACCACCAGCCCAGGGATAACACCAGCCACAATGGGCTGGGCCCTCTGCCATCATTAACTAATTTAGAAAAGGCCCTACAACTGAATCTTATGGAGGCATTTTCTCAATTAAGCGTCTCTCCTTTCAGATACCTTTAGTTTGTGTGTCAACTTGACGTAAGACCAGGCAGCATGGGTATGTATGTTCGCATGTGTCTGTAGGTATATATGGAGACCAGAGTTTGACGTCAATCGTCTTTCTCTATTACTCTCCTTTGTAGACATTGAGTTTGGGCCTCTCTTGTACCCAGAACTCACTGGTTCAGCCGGTCTTGGTTGTCCAGAATTCTCTGTCCCTGTTTCCTTAGCATTGTGGTCCCATGTAGGCTGCTGTGCTGGCCTGGTCTTTACTTGGATTCTGGTTACACGAACTCCAGTCCTCATATTTTCACAGCAAACACTTTACCCACTTAGCTATCTTTCCAGCTTCTGACAAGAATCTGAGACTTTGAAAGGAATTTAAAGTTAAGATCATAAAACTTATTTTATAACTGACCAGAGATTCTGTGTTTTGCCGAGTTTACTTCTGGGTTATTAGAGAAGTATGGCTTGAATCCATGCCTCTTGCTCTCTCACTTCCTTATGTCTGAGGCTGACCTCGAATTTGTGTCAAATCTCTTGCTGCAGCCTCTGGCGTTACTACGGTTAAGCCACCATGCCTGGCCCCCTTTGCTTACCTTTGAACAGCAGAAGCAGAAAGCACCCACTTGAGGACCACTGTGTACCAAGAGAGTACATGCAAGCTCTGATGCCACACTACTTAACGTTCAAAGCTGAGACCCGTTGTCTATTACCCGGATGACCTTGGTGAGGTAGTTTGACTGCTCTGTACCTCAGTTTCCTCCTCTGTAAAATTAACTCTCAGATTTGTTGTGGAGATTAAATGAACCACCTTACTTAAAGTACCCAACAGTGCAAGGCATAAGTAGCCACTAAAAATCTCAGTACTATTTAGCACACACTCTCTGGTTACTGATATAACAAAGATTAACTGGAACCAAGGGCTTTTGCCAACAGCTGTTTTTATTTGATCTGCATTTGAGAAGCGGAACCCAAGACTAGGAGCCAGAGTCCCTGCTCTCAGGAAGATGAGGCCACGCTGTGAACTCAAGGCCAGCAAGACTCTGTCTGGACAAACACGCTGGTAGTCTCAGATCCTAATAACTGGCAGGTTGCAACATAATAGCTGCCCACACACAGTAGCTGCGCTTTGCCTTGTATTTTCACACTTGATTAAAACAACCCTTGTTTTCAAGGAACTCACAGTCCTATAGGTAGCCCACGGTGGCTGAATATAGCCTGGTAGGAAAAGAAGAAGAAAAAAGAACTAAGTACAGATCGTAGCCATCGTCTGGGAGCATGAGAGCATCTGAAATGCGGGAAATGGTGGTGGTGGTGATGGTTTGAATATGCTTGGCCCAAGGTGTGGCACTTTTAGGAGCTGTGGCCCTTTCGGAGTAGGTGTATTAGGTAGGTATTAGAGGAAGTGTGTCATTATGGGCGTGGACTTTAAGACCCTCACCCTAGCTCCCTGGAAGCCAGTCTCCTAGCAGCCTTCAGATGAGGATGAAGAACTCTCAGCTCTGCTCCCGCCTTGGTGGTAATGGACAGAACCTCTGAACCTGTAAGAAAAGGAGCAAGCTGAGAAAGGAAAAATATTTAAAGGGGCACCGGGGAGTAGAATCTATGTTCTAGGCTATAACAGATCCTACTCAGCTAAATTTAAGTCAAGGTGTGGTGGTACACACCTTTAATCCCAAGAGACAGGGCCAAGCAGATCTCTGAGCTCAAGGTCAGTCTACAGAGCAAGTTCCAGAACAACTAAGCTTCATTCTACTTCCTGATGTCCCTTTAATACTTGAACCATATATTTTGTTGACATAAAAATTCAACTCATCTAACCCATACAGTGAACTTACCAAGATAACCTGATAATGAGTGAAAGTGGTCAGTTATAAGTTACGATTATTATGGTAGTTACAGCGTCATCCTTGTCTGTGTAATCCTATCTTTGAAAAAAAAAGACACCTTTTTAAGTCAAACATTAATTTTTCATCGGAACCTGAAATTAAGTCAACGGGTAGCTTCTTCCATTAAAAAAAAAAATGTAAGAATGCAAAATTGAAATACTAAAACTTCCTTTCCCTCTATTTTTTTGGTTGTAAAAATTTCAAGAACAATTATAATTTCTCTGTGAAAATTTACAATGTACGAATTATTTCCTACATCTACATTTCAATTTAATAGTTTATTAGCCATAATAAAAGTAGTACTAATGTAGAAGAGACGATTCTGCAGCCCTCCATGCTCAAAGAGTATGCAAAAACCTTTTCAAGCAAAGGACCTTTTCACATTCTTTTCACATTTTGAGTAGCTAGGCAGATTAAATAACCAGTTGGCGGGAAAAGGATAAGTACAGACCAAATCCGCGCAATCTGTTTCTGTTTAGTTTATAAACTGCGTTCCAGTATGCCAGCTTTCCTGCCTTGTGGGACTTGAAGTCCGAAGTTAAAAGTGATTGAGGCAGTTGAACCTTAGAAACCCACAGCCCGTGAAGCTCTGAGGCCTAAGGACTACAGCTCCCGACATTCAGCAGAAGGCCGCGCCGTAATCACGGGTAACCAATCGTTCGCTTGCAAGGCAGGCCACGCCTCCAGCTCAGGGACAGTTTTCACCAATGGCTGAGCTCGCAGCGCACAGCCTGCGGGTTAGGTTGTGAGGCTCTGGCCGGGGGTGGGGAGGAGTCGAGGGTTTCGGAGCGAGCTCGGCGGCCGGGTGGGTCGGGGCGTTCGGCGCGCCCTTCTCTGAAGCGGCAGTGGCCGGGCTGGGAGCAGGGAGTGGGAAGCGACGGCGCGGCTGGAAAATGCCGGTCCATTCCCGAGGGGATAAGAAGGAGACGAATCATCACGATGAGATGGAGGTGGACTACGCGGAGAACGAGGGGAGCAGTTCCGAAGACGAGGACACCGAGAGCTCGTCGGTCTCCGAGGATGGGGACAGCTCAGGTGCGCGACTCAGCTGGGCGGGGATACCGGGTCCCTTGAGCCGGGCGCGCGACAGGCCGCGGTGCTCACGCCGGGCGGCGCGTCCTGCTGGGAGCGCGGGGCGGGGAGATGGGGAAGGGGCGGGGACTGGCTTGGCCTCTGGCACCCGGAGCTGCGGGGCGCCGCGGGCTCCAGCTCCGGGTCCCGGGTAGGCTGGGCGCCTGCGGGCTTTAGGGACCCGAGGCGATTCTGTCCATCCTGGGACCCGCCCTAGGGTCACCTGGCGGTACCCTGGGGCTAGCGACTGGGGAGTGGAATGTCCGGCTTGCTGGTCTGGAAGACTGGAAATGCCCTTTAATTCATACCACCGACCCTTTACTAGTAGTCTCCCCAACCCTTGTCTGCATATGTGCGGGCTGAGGATAGATTTGCCTTGGTCCTTGGCGGGCTTGAAACTCATTAGCCTTCACTTGCAGATCAGCCTGTCGCCAGTACTGTCATCAGAGGTCTCGAGGGGACTGAATTGGGAACTCTCCGGTTCTTTGTAGGTCTCTAAAGTTTTCAGGACCGACAAAGGACCAGCCTGAGGAATAATTTCAAATCATTGTCAGGTTTTAATCAGGACCATGTGGGCAGTGTTGACATTCCCAGAATCTTCAAGCGATGATTATTTTGTAACTTTGGGCTATTTCTTCTGCGTCTTTAATACTTGTTATTCCAACATATGACAGACTGAGAATGACTTCTTTGTCTAACCCTGGTTTGGCCATGAAAAGGGAAGCATTGATAATAGGTTAATGACAGTGTGGTATCATTCCACACTTTTTTTCTAGGTTTGTCTGTCAGAGTATACTTCTTCATGGAAGAGGGTAATGTCAATAAGTCAGCCATCCAAAAGTAAATATTTATGAGGGAGAGTTTTCACTCAGCAGGAGGTAAACATTTATAGTTATTTTATCTCGGTTGAAGAACAGTGTTTTGCTTACTCAATAGGACTTTTGAACACATGAATTCATTGTAGTTATGGCAGTGTGCACAAGACCTGGGCAGGCTCAATCTGGACAGAAATCCCAATAGGGTAGAGGTGGGCATGGTAGTTCCACCACTAGCAGAGCTAAGGGCATTTGTTAGTATGACCCTTGGTAGGTCAACCACACATCAGGGCAGGCAAACCAGATTGAACGCCACAGTTTTACAAAAAAGAAAAAGTAGAGGACTTGGAGTTGGGCGAATAGGGGGATGGCGGTGGTTCAGATTAACATTTTCAAATAGCTGATAAAAATATTTTAAAAGCTTGTTGTAAGTTACCACTTGATTAAGTTCCTAAACAAACAATTGAATGTACACAATGCTGTTGTTAGGAGCAGAGGACAGACTCTAGAACTATGTGGTCAGCACATTTAGTGGGGAAAGAGCCACTGTGTTGTTTTGAAGAGTTTGGGTTGGGATAGTTAAGGTGGAAAGTTCATATAGGAGAAGGAATGTAAGAAAAAGTGCAAAGGGCGGAGTTCAAGGCTTATGGAAGGATGAGAAAACAAGTTTGGTTGGGAGACCAAGAAGCTTGAAAAGGCAAAGAATGATGTAGACGTGAGAGATTTCAAAGAAGACAAAACCCAGACTCGGTGGATACAAGTTTAGGAGTGAGGTAAGAGGAAGCTCAGATACAGGGAGAGATGTGGGTAGCATCGCCGCTAACCGAAAAATAAAATATGGAAATGAAGATAGAAGATGAAGTATTTTGAGCATATTGCTGTTCAGCTTGTGTGCTGTTTATGTAAGAATGTCCAAACCGACAGAAGGAATGTCGAGTTAGAACCTACCTGAGATGAGAAAAATAATTCTGAGGTCATCTGCCTTGCTGGGACATGGGTGAAACTTCAAAATTAGCCAGTTTATCATGAAGTAGGGTAAGAGTCACATTTATACTCTATATACAGTTCGTAGAGATGAAGTGCTTTGCTGTTGTTTTGTTTGTGGGATGTAGAGGTCAGGGTCTTGCTGTGTAGCCCAGGAGTAAAGCATTTTTATATTCAAGCATCCTTGTTTTCTTCATTTTTATTTAATTTTTTATTATTTATATATACTTTTAAGATTTTATTTTTAATTAATTATGTGTATGTCTGTGCATAGGTACAGGTATGGGAGTGAAGGTGCCCACAGAAGAGGGCACTCACTGGATGTTTTGGAGCTGAGTTAGAAGTGGTTGTGAGCTACCTGGTGTGGTACTGGGAACCCAGCTTTCTTCTTCTGCTAGAACACTACATGCTCAGAGGCCCTGAGCTCTTGGTCCAGCCTAGGCTCTTGGGTTTTAATGGGAGATTCTTATCAAATTGCATGTGTTGTGAGTCTCTTCTCAGATTTATGTTGTAGTTTTTTAAAGTATTTGTTTATTTATTATATATATGCAGACCAACACCAGAAGAGGGCATCAGATCTCATTACAGATGGTTGTGAGCCACCATGTGGTTGCTGGGATTTGAACTCAGGACCTTGGGAAGAGCTGTCAGTGCTCTTAACCATTGAGCCATCTATCTCTCTAGCCCGATGCTGTGACCTTTCACATGTTTAAAAAACCTCAGCCTAGAAAATAATAACATAATTTACATAGATCATAATAGTAATTTAAACTAAAAGTCAATTTTTAAAGTGCAAGTAAATCATTTAAATGCATTTTGCAGTTTTACTTTTCCTATGATTATTTTTATTCTACCGCATCTTGCATATTGCATTTTTTTCTCTCAAACCGCGGTACTGAACAGATCCTTTGGGTATGGGAACTTAATTCATATTTGGAAGATTAAAAAATGTGAAGAACTAGGTTTTGTGTGTGTGCATGAGCATGTGACATGTCCCTGTCACATCCCTCCTCCTCCCTGTCAAACCCTGGGCTGTAAACAGCTTGGGCATGTGCTCTACCCTGGGCTATATCTCCAGTCGAGGGCCTGAGTTTTAAAGAGCTACAGAGTAAGCTATTCAGAGGCATAAATATTTTAAATTTGTTTTGGAAAACTATTATCATGTACTTATCATTTACTTCCTTACTATATGAAAATAGCTGTGTATACTATAACTTTTTCATAGTTTGACCTCCCCCCCCCCTTCTTTCTTATGACTTTCTCTGTGTAGCCATGCCTGTTACTCTTGATCTGTAGACCAGGATGGCATTGAACTTGAGATCCTCCTGCCTCTGCTGGGATTAAAGGCATGTGGTGCTATTGCTGCTGCTGCCACCACTTGGGTATAGTTTGACCTTTATTTAATAAAAATTAAGATGCAGCTCAACTTGTGCCTCAGTTATTTTGATGTGTTGCATATATGTTTTATATATGTATGATGGATATATGTGTGTGTGTGTATATATATATATATATACATATATATATATTATCTTTATATTGTATATAAAAACAGAAGATGTGAAAATAGGGCAGACCTGGTAACTAATACTTGCTGTCTGTAAGAGTTCACTCATCCTTGTCCTCATCTGCTCTTTCTCATTGACAGTAATCTGGAGAAGGAACATTAGCAGGGTGAGCTGCGATCCAACATTCCATGGGAGAAACGGAATGGAATCAGTTTGTGTTGTTGTTGAGACTCCCTGTGTAGACAATCCTGACCCCCAAGTCTGCCTGTCTGTCTCTCAAGAGCTGCAACTAAAGGCCGGCACCACCATGCTGCCCAGCAATTAGTTGCTTTTTTTTTTTTTTTTTTTTCTTTTTTTCGGAGGTGGGGACCGAACCCAGGGCTTTGCACTTGCTAGGCAAACGATCTACCATTGAGCTAAATCCCCAATCCCAATTAGTTGCTTTTTATGTGATGGAGTAATCAATCATGTGGCTCCTCCTCCTCTATCTTCTTTTTTTTTTTTAAGATTTAAAAATAAATTACAATTGTGTGTATGGTGTGTTTGGAGGCCAGGATGGGCCCTCGGGTCCCTTGGAACTGGAGTCAGAGGTAGTTGTAAACCGTGGCATGGATCCTGAGAACTGGATTTGGGTCCTGTACAAGACAATATTCACTCTTCTCTTCTGAGACATCTTTTCAGCTCTTTAGGTCTTGTGTTTTTGTTTTTTTTTATCCAGCCAAGGCTAGGTTTGAACCCTCATAATTTTTCCTGCCTCAGACTCTCTAGAGCTGGGATACCGTTATTTACCACCACAGCTGCCATGGTAAAGTTGGGAAGAGAGAATACCAAACGTGTTTTTGAATAATATTATAATATATGAACATATAATATTATGAACATAGTCACTTTTGGTGCTAAGTTCTTAAGAATTAGTGTAAAAGCAAAAATGAGTTAATTACTTCATTGGCTTCGTTACATCATCATAGCTTTTAAGACAATTGAAAATGGATAAACACTAGACACTCTAGAGACTGGGAGTTTTAACTAATCTGACATCACATTAATTCTAGAGTGGTAATTATTTTGGATAAAAATTGTTTATTTTCCTTTAAGGTTTAATACAGACCTTGGATGTCAAGTTTCATATTACAATGTTTTTTTCTGTTTGGACTAACTTCAGATTTATTTGAAACAGTTCTATCTGTTTTGTTTGTTTTTATTTTTTGAGATAGGGGCTCATGTATCCCAGGCTGGCCTCAAACATGCTATGTGGCTTATAGTCATAGCTAGCCTTAAACTCCTAATCCTCCTGCTTGTGCCTCCCAAGCACTGGGATCCCAGTGTGTGCCCAGGCCTGCCTTGACATTTTATCTTTGATATTTCCCTTTTTGATTTTTTGTATTGTCAGAAATGGATGATGAGGATTGTGAAAGGAGAAGGATGGAGTGTTTGGATGAGATGTCCAACCTTGAGAAGCAGTTCACAGACCTCAAAGATCAGTAAGTACTAACTTCAGAAGGCCCTTGTCACTGAATCTCAGTGGCATCAGTTTTAGTAGCACAAGAGCAATTGCATGGTTTCTGCTGGGTTCCCTTTTGTGTTTTATGGGAATGGGCTGCTCCGGGCTGATCTGGTCTGAAGGAGGCTTCAGTTCTTGTTTACCTGCTAGAGACCTCACTTTAGGGTTTGATGGAGTAGACTGCATGTGGATGCCGGTGATTCAAGTGTTTCCATCGCTGCACCCTTGCTTCTGTCTGTGTTATTCATTCCCTTGTTAAAGATCCTTCCCTCTGGTACTAGAGATGGACCTAGGGCATCGTACATGATAAGAAAGTGCTCGGCCATGGAGCGGTATCCCCAGATTCCTCCTTGTACATTTTCTTTTGAGACAGAGTCCTGCTAAGTTGCCCGGGCTGGTTGGCCCTGAACTCACCTCGTAGTTCATGCAGGCCTTGAACTTGTGATCCTTCTACCCTATCCTCCAGTGTATCTGGGTTTACAGCTCTGTGCCACCAGGTCCAGCTGAGATACTGTTTTTTAAATTTTGAAAATAAAATAAATAAAAGTATTGTCCTCCAATTTCCTATCTGGTAATTTGATTTTATGTCTTAACATTAAACAGTATATTTCTCTCTTTTGTGTGTGTTACTTAATTTACTCCTTGTAACAGCCCTGTAAGGTTGGAAGGCAGTCTTACTTCCATTTTACCTGTGAAGAAACTGATACTCAGAGAAGTTTATTCATTCCTATATTTTATCAAAAACTGGTAAATGAGGTCAGGCCTTTTGCTTTAGTGTTAATACATGCATTCCATTAAGGCACGTTTCTGTGGAGGAATTGTTAGAGGAAGAACACAGGCTCTCAATCACCTTTCCCTTGTGAATACATTTTTAAAAGCTGTTTCTCCTTCCTCCCTCCTACCCTCCCCCACCCCTGTGTGTGTGTGTGTGTGTGTGTGTGTGTGTTTTACATTCATGTATATCTCTGTATCACTGTATCATGTATCTCTGTATCTCTGTATCCTAAATGTGGAGGCCGAAAGAGGGCATTGGATTCCCTGGGACTGGAATTACACATACTGTGAGCTGCCCTGTGGGTGCTGGGAATCAAACCCTGGCCTCTGGAAGAGCAGCCAGTGCTCTTAATGGATGAGCCATCTCCAGGGTCTCTGCATCGGTTCCTGTCTCCAGGTTGAGTCCTTGAGTTCCTGCCCTGACTTCTGGATGATGCGCTACAAGCTGTGAGATGACTTGAACCCTTTCCTCCCCAAGTTGCTTTTGGTCATGGTGTTTTATCACAGCAGTAGAATTCCTGACTAAAATACCTCCACATTGGGTCTTGCTATCTTGCTATCCTGGTCTCAAAGTTGGCATTCTACTGCCCCCACCTCCTGAGTACTAGGATTGCAAGTGTCTACCATCATGCTCATTGAAGGCCTCCAAGGTTTGAGATGAGATAGAATAGATTTAGTAGAATTAACAGGCTAGAGGGAGACAGATTTGTTTACCATATTAATCCTGTTTATGCTATTTCTTTTCTTAACTTTCATTGGTGTTAGATGAGTATGAGTATTATTTCTGCTAGTACAACATATTAAAATATAAAGTTTATAATTTTGACTTTGAAACACGTGGTATTTTATTTTTTATTCTAGAGGTTTACATTATTGTAGCCTGTTTGGTGGTTATGCTTGTAATTTCAACCCTTGAGAGGCAGAAGCAGGAGATTTGGCTATTCCAGGTCAAACCAAGACCACATAGCAAGGCCCTTATAGAAAAAAGAAAAAAGAAAAATTTCTATTGTTAATTTTACACTAAACTTAGTTTCAGTTCATTTGGGCAACATAAAAAGTTCATCCAATATCATTCTGGCAAAGAGGTAGCAAATTTGTATTTTTATGTTTTTAAATAATTATTTTTATTTTGTGTATGTGTGATCTGGTGTTTGATTGGGGTATGGGTGTGCACATATGAAAGTGCAGGTGCAAACAAAAACAGAAACAAACCAGTGTTTCATATACTTAGTATTTTTGATAACCCAACTATTATATCAACTGATAGGAGGTTTTTTTTTTAACCTAGTATTACTGATGACCTCATGCCTTGTATATTCTAGGTAAGTGTTATTTATGTTGCTGAGTTACATTCCCTGCAAAGTCGTCCATATTTCTTCTAGGATAGCCCATTAAGCCCTGTTTAAAGCATTCCAATGTTTTCCAAATCCAAAATCCCCAAATCTACAGTCCTCCAAACAAAATCATGGTCAGACCTATCAAAGCAATGCCCCACTCCTGGTACCAACTTCTGTCTTAGGGTTTTACTACTGTGAACAGACTTTTTTTTAAAATTTATTCTATGTATGTGAGTACACTGTTGCTGTCTTCAGACACACCAGAAGAGGGCATTGGATCCCATTACAGATGGTTATGAGCCACCACGTGGTTGCTGGGAATTAAACACAGGACCTCTGAAAGAATAGGCAGTGTTCTTAACCACTGAGCCATCTCTCCAGCCTCCCATGACAATTCTTATAAGGACATTTAATGGGGCTGGCTTACAGGCTTCAAAGTAAGGTGTCCCCCCCCCCCTTTCTCTTTTCTACAGCATCTATAAGCAAATTCATAAATAGCCAATAAAGTCCCCTTCACGTTTTTTTATTTCATCCTTTTTATTTTTGGTTGTGAGCCTAGCCTTTAACGGCTGAGCCATCTCTCCAGCCCTATTTCGTCCTTTTTAAAAGCACTCATTTTTTTAGATTTTAATATATAGTATTTATATATAACCTTATGTGTATATGTTTTACACACATTTGTATTTGTGTTCCATGGTGCACAGTGTCTGTGATGACCATTCGAGAACATCAGATCCACTTATACTGGTGTGATAGATGGTTCCTAGCTACCACGTAGGTTCTGGGACTTGAATCTGGGTCCTCTAGTCTTTGTTTCTGTGTGCACATATGTATGAATGTATATGTGGTTGCACTTGTGCCATGGTGCCTGTCAAGAAAAGTGGCAGGAGTCAGTTCTGTCTTTCCACCCTGTTCGTTCCAGGGATCAAAGGCAGGTCATCAGTTTTGGTAGCAAAATCCTTTACCCACTGAACTGTCTTACTGGTCCTAAGGTATAGCCCAGGCTGCTCTCCAACTTATTATCTCCCTTATGATCTCCCTGCTTCTGTCTGTTCAGCGTATCTTGCCAGAAGGTGCCGCCATAACTGGCTGCTTCTTCTGCTTTTTTATTTTTTTGTAGTTTGATTACATGGTAGTCCAGTCTGTGAAGAGCTCCCAATATAGCCCAGGCTGGCCTCAAACTTAGTCTTTCTCTGCCTGTTAGTCAAATACTATTGTAGTAGGCTTGTGTGTTGCTATGCTTAGCTTCCCTTTTCGTGTCTCCATCCAATAACCCACTTTACTTCACTGTGTTCATTTCTAGTAGAGTTGTGAATACCGGGTTATGGGCTCTAATCGTTTCCCCCCATCAGCACTGGGTCTTCTTTGTTTTGTAAATGCTCACAGGACTTGTAATGTTAGCCCTCAGGAGGGTGAGGCAGAACCTTTGGGAGTTGGAGACTGTGGGCTACATAGTGAGTTGTAGACTAGATTGGAGAATACAGACCTGTCTCAAAATACCGGAAACAACAAGCAAGTAAAAATTAAACAGGTTAAATATGGTACTGTGCCTTTTCAGGTAAGATGGAGAACAGCCAAATTAGTAGAAGTGATTTCCTTGTTTCTTTTAAGCTAATATTTAAACAACCTTCTAGAATTGATTTATTATTGTTCATTTAAAACAAAAGTTGGGAGTGCCAAAGTAGTGATTTCAAGTTTTTTTCTTTCACTTTTATTTTTTGTGATGGTTCTTGCTATGTCTCCCAGTCTAGTCCAGTCCAGTCCATCTTCTTGCCACATTCCTTTTCCCCAAGTAGCTTTAGACAACAGACAAGGGCCACTAGGCCTGAATTTTAATTGCATTTTGTTGTTGTTGTGACTAAAGAGTGAGACTGGTTGAAAAACAGACAAACCCTGGGGTGGTATCTGTTTAATATTACGATGTATGTAAGTGAGTTTTCTGATTGCAGTCAAGGCAAGAACGCATCTGCTAGCTTATTGGAACATGAGCTCTTAGAGGAAACAATAATGCATAGGAGTGGCAAGTTTCTTGTCTTTGTTGGAAATTTTTAATCAATGTCTTCATTTTTGCTTTGTTAAGACTTTATAAAGAGCGGTTGAGTCAGGTGGATGCAAAACTCCAAGAAGTCATAGCTGGAAAAGCACCAGAGTATTTGGAACCACTGGCAACTTTACAAGAGAACATGCAGATTCGCACAAAGGTAGCAGGTAGGCATGTGTGACATTTTGTGCACTTTGTGACACTTTGATTTTGTGGCATTGTATGGGTGAATATGTTGCAGATGGCATAGGTCCAGGTAGCTGCCACCTGCCTTGACATAGCAGACAACTACTTACATCTCTAGGCCATCTGTGGCTTGGCATTGAGTCTACACATCCAGAGTTAAGTGCTTTCCAAGTCTGCAGGGCACATGTGCAGACTTTATGTTACTGTGTTCCCTGTCAGGAAAGCACTTGGGCACCTGCCTGTTGGGAGCACCTCAATGTGATGGACCTTGTTCTGTGAGTTTGCACAGCTAGACTTCCTTGCAAAACTTTGGACTCTGAAGAGAATAGTTTGGATACAGTGGTTTTGACTGAGTAAAGTATCCATTTCTTGCTTTGATTATGCATGTATGATGAAACCAAGAGTTTACTGTCTGTCTCCCTTCCTGTTAGGAGAAGTCTGAGAAAAGGATTGTGCATTTTATTTTGATCATTCTCTAGTGAACATTTAGTATTCTTGGGAGTATGAGGTATAACAAAAAGTAGCCATGTGGTTTTTTATTAGTTCATGAACTCTTAATTTTTTTCTTCTTCTTTGATACATGTTTTAATTTTTTTTTTTTTTTTTAGGATAAAGTTAGACTCATTTGTGACTTTCTTGTTGAGCCATCTTATAAACTATTGTGGACGTTGTGATGACTGACTCTTTATTGCCAGCATAACCAGCGGAATCATTGTGTTTGGTTTCAGGAATCTATAGAGAACTCTGCTTAGAGTCTGTGAAGAATAAATACGAATGTGAAATCCAGGCTTCTCGACAGCATTGTGAGGTACCATTATTCTGTGTAACAGTTAAGCTAATTGTGTCTCTTTAAGTCTTTTCTGAATGTAGTAGCTTAAAATGTAAATAAAATAAGCGAAACAAATTCAGTAGTTCTTTAGCTCATCGCTTGGGTTGATTTTAAAAAGTGCAAAAGTGCATTTCTACTGGAAGCTGTACTGGAAACAGGACTCAAAGGAACACAAGAAAGTGTGATGATTTCAGAAGATTTGCAACTGTTACTTTTTAAAAATCTATTTACATTTATGGTGCTGGGAACCAATCCTAGAGTCCAGTGTCTAACTGGCAACAGGTGAGTGCTGTTCCGCTGAGCTGCAGCCATAGTCTGTGACTGTTTTAGAGAGCTAGATAGTGGTCATGCCATCAGACAGCTGCCAGTATAACCACACAACATAGAACTTTAGGCTAAAAATACATACTCCGTGCGTGGTGCAGCTAGAACATTGGACTGTAGTGTTAAGTTATGACTGTCTGGACTGGCTTCTACATGTAATATAAGTACATTTTCTTTATGTTGTGTTTATCTTAAATAGTGTTTAAGATCATGCTAATTTCGCAAACAACTTTTTGTAAGACTTAGATATCTTAAAAGACTGAGAGAGCAATAAGTAAGGGGACAAGTTCTAGAAAGACCCCTAATTTTAATTAAAAATATTTTATTATTTTATGTATATGTGTGTTTTGCCTGAATGTATGTATGTGTGTCTGTGTACCTGTGTGTGCCTCGTACCCTCAGAAGCTGGAAGAAGGCATTGGATTCTCCAGAACTGGTGTTAGGGATGGTTGTGAGCTACCATGTGGGTGCTGGGGATCTAGACCAGCTTTTAACCACTGAACCAGCCGCAAACCCTCTTTATTTTAATATTCCATATCTCAATAGGTATAAAGGCAATGGATCCTATTGCTTTTTTTTTTTTTTGAGATAAGATCTCAGTATATAGCCATACCTAGTCTGGAACTGGATATGTAGACTGGCTACAAACGCTCAGAGATTTCTGCTTCTGTCTCTGGAGTGCTGTGATTAAAGGTGCATGCCACCACACCCAAACTTGTATTGCTTTCCCCCAACTCCTCCTTGAGGCAGGGCTTACTATGTGGTACAGGCTGGTCTTGAATTCTCCATCCTCCTGCCACTGCTCTCCAAAAATAGTGAGAGTGGGTATGCTGCCATACTGAGCACATTGCTAATATTTTGTTTATTTGAGTTAGGTCTTTCATTCCTTTTTTATAAGTGAAATTTGTTTTCAAATTTTAGGACTGTCTTTGATTTAATTTTAGGATGTATAAGACAATTAGGAATAATTGATATTTTTAGTGCCTTAGAAATATATATTTAAGACTTGAGCTGTCAGTTTTATGGGTGTCAGTTATGTTTGTGTTTATGACTTTAAATTGTTTATTTATTTTTATTTTATCTGTGTGGGTGTTTGCTTGCTATGCACCAGGTATGGGCAGTATCTGAGGAGGCCAGAAGAGGGCATTGGATTCTCTTGAACTGGAGTTATAGATGGGGTTAGTGTTCTCTTCATGTTGGTGCTGGGTGCCCTGCCTTAGTTTTCTTTAGTGGAGTACTTCCTTAGGCTTTCCTTGACTTCATTATCTTTATTTTTTTGTGGTGCTGCAGACTGAATCAAGGGCCTTGCTTGCCAATATTTAAGAGCAAGATTTTGTAAATTTGGAAGAAATATTGCTACTGTATTTTTATTGAACTCTGCTGGGGAGTGTACAATTTTAATGTCTTGTTATTGGTGATGTTACTTGAATTGTTGAATTGGAATTGCAGCTTTTGCTAAGTAAACTTAATTTGCCCTGTCCTGATAGATTTATAGTCTGAGGAGAGTTACTTTGAAACTGTGCAAGTGTCTTGTTTCTCATAACAACCTTCCACTTATTTGTTTGTGTTAATATGAAGTCATTGCCTCAAAGTCAGAGAGATCTGCCTGTCTCTGCCTCCCAAATGCTACCATGCCTGGCTGGTTTTTATTTTATTTTATTTTTTTGGTTTACTACTTCCTGAGGGAAATAATGTTAAAAATTATCTGGGGCTGCAATCATGAGCTGCCGAGCCCAACTGGGAACTGCCTTCTCAACAAAATTTGTGAATGGTGTGCACCATGTTTACTGACAGATCTGTAGCACCGATCCTCTTGTGTGACTGCGACTGTGTGGCAGCTGCAGCCTTCCACTGTGCTATTCCACAACTTCCGGTGGCCCCCCCCCATTCTGTTCTCTAGTTCAGTATATTAGATTGATTTACATAGCCCTCATGGAAGTGCTTTGTGGTATTTTTGGATTGTGTCTGACTTATTTGCATATGTCCCCCAGGCCATCCATGTTACCACAGATGACAAGACTTCCTTTTTTAAGGTTGAAAAGTATTTCATTGCATGTATACACCATTTAATTACCCTTGCAGTTATCTAGGAATATTCAGATTGTACAATCATAACAATATTGGCTGTTGTGAATAGTGCTACAACAGTCTGCAAGGGAATGCAAATACCCTTTTCACATAATGATTTCAGGTTTTTTTTTAAACGAATAACCTAAAATTGGAATTACCATGGTCTATGGTATTTCTTTCTTTCTTTTTTTTTTTTTTTTTTGGAGCTGAGTTGACCCAGGGCCTTGCACTTGCTAGGTAAGCGCTCTAACACTGAGCTAAATCCCCAACGCTGGTCTATGGTATTTCTGTTTTCTGTTTTGTATCTTGCTTAATAAGCATTTTACCATAGAGTTATATTTGTAGCCCCTGGGGTTTCTGATTGTTTGTTTTTGTCTTACTGTGTATTGTAAGATGATTCTGAACTTGTAATGTCCTACCTCTGCTTTCTGAGTGCTGGGCTGCTGTGCCTTCTCTCTTAAAAATAAAACAATTTTTAATTTTATAATTAAATAAGTCTATAAATTTATGCCATATGTCATGATTTCTGATAATGTGCATTGTGGGGTAATTAAAAAACCAAGTTAACTAATCTGTCTTAGTTACTTTCTGTTGTAGTGACAAATCAGTATGACCAAGGCAATTTATAAAAGAAAGCATTTAATTGGGCTTATATTTTCCGAGGGTTAAGAGTCCAAGGTAGTGACAGGAACGATTGAGAGCTCATTTGATCCATAAGTAGGCAGAAAGAAAACACAGGGGGAATGGTGCCGGGCCTTTGAAACCTCAAAGTCTGCCCCCAGTCACACGCCTACTTCAACAAGGCCACACCTCCTAGTCCTTCCCAAGCAATTCTACCAAGTGGATACAAAGTATTCAAGCCTATGAGTTTTGGTGGGGCAGGGGCTATTCTCACTAAGCACTGCAGTATTGAAGAAGATATTCTTATAACAACTTCCAAGTATACAGTGTGTTACTAGTACCAGTAGGCACCACTGCTGTGCAATAGATGCAGAACCTATTTCTTTTATCTAAGCTTTGTACCTTTTGGTCAACAAGTCCCATTCTCTCCCCATCCCTGGTGTCTAATGACTCCCTGATGTACCCTCTGTTGCTCTGAGTTCCAATTATTACTTTTTTTGAGTCAATATATAAGAAAGATTCTGTAGTGTTTGTTTTTCTCTACCTTGTTTGTTTTACTTAGAATAAGATTCATCCATGTCACAAATAACAGGGTTTTGTTCTTTGTAAAAGCTAAATTATATCCCATCGTTTTTATATGTATGTTTTGAATGCATCACATTTTCTTTGCTCATTTATCTGTGGGTGGTCCATTAGGTTGATTATGCCACAGCCCGGGCATTGTGAATAGTGCTGCAGTCAGTGTGGGTGTACATTCACCTCTGACCTACTTCATCATTTTCCGTTTTGGCTTTGAGACAGTTCTCACTGTGTAGCTAAACTCCTGTTGTCCGGCCTGTACCTTCCAAGTGTCCTTGTGTACTCACCACCACACCTTGCTACTGTTGTCATCCTTGCCTAGTGTCAATGGATTCCTCTTCTTTCCCTTCTCTTCCTTTCTCTTCCCTTTCCCTCTCTTCTCCTTGTCTTTTTCTCCCTTCCTCTTGCTGTCCCTCACAACAGTCTCACTATGTAGCCTTGGCTAGCCTGGAACCTATGTGTCTTCCAACTCACAGAGATCTTCCTGCCTTCACCTCCCAAGTGCTGAGTGGCAGGAAAGTGCCGTTAGCACAATAATGAGATTGAAAGACTTCCAATATCTCCTTGTATTTCTGTAAGTTTCTACTTAGTCATGCTCTCTGTGGTATTTTTATGTTTAGTGTATAGTCAATTACTGTAAAAATTACAAAAAAAAATCTGAATGGCAGAGTTCTAGGACATTTTAGAAGATGAAATAAAAATGAAAGTGAAGTTAGTTCTTAAAAAGAATTATTTTTGTGTGTATGCATGGGCGCTTTTACCTGTGTGTATATATATGTCCCATGTATGTGCAGTGCATGTGGAGACCAGAAGAAGGCATCAGATTCCTTAGAACTGGAGTTACGAGATGGTTGGGCGCTGCTATGGGTGTTGGAACTAAACCCATGTCCCCTCCAAGAGCTGTAAGAGCACCAAGAGTGCTCTTAGCCTGTAAGCCACCTCTAGCACAGTAACTTAACACTTTGAGTGGTATGTGTTTAATGTTAAATTGTCATTTTAATCCTTACTATAACATGAGAGGAATTATTTTAAGCATGTGAAACTGAGAGGCCAATTGGCCTCTGATGATCAGCAGAACTAGAATCGCAATCTTTGCTCTTTTTCCTTCATGTACCTTGTCATTAATTCTGAACTTTATTTGTCAGGGTTTTTTGTCTGCTTATTTTGTAGTTCTTTTATATGAGTTACATAGAAGTAACTGAGAGTCAGGAGGAGAAGATGGAAGACAGTGTGCCATTTGTCTCTGTCTGCTTGAGGAGCAGCAGATAGAGATTTGAGGCTAGACATGTGCATATTGGTACACACGGAGAAAGTGCACTGGCTTACTGAGGGATAGAAGCAGCAGGTAGGCTGTCTCAGACTAAAGAGGGTAATTGCATGTGGAGAGTACTAATGTCACACTTGAGAAAGGCTGGGCATGCTTCTCAGGCTAGCTCTTGGAGTCTCACTACAGGGCCTGCAGTGACATTAAGATTTGACAGCAGGGCCAGGGATATGGCTCAGTTAGTAGAACGCTGCCTAGTATGCAGAAAACCCTGTGTACCCATAAACACTGGACATAATGGTAGGATGTGCCTGTAATCCAGCACTTACAGTCTCAAAAACATGTGAGTGTGGTCATTCGTGTTCATGAGAACACACACACACACACACACACACACACACACACACACACACGGGGAGGGGAAGGAGGAATGGGGAGAGACAGACAGGTAGATGGACAGGCAGATAGATAGACTGATTTAGTAGCAGGTGGGAACCAGGAATCAGAGGCTTTAGTCAGTCAGTCTGGCTACTAGTTTTTGAGATTTGTGAGAGATCTTCAGGTTTCTGATCTTTTTCGTCAACAAGAACCTGGGTGTGGACCCCCAGAACCCATGCAGAAGCCACATATAGATGGCTGTGGGTAGCTGTGACCTCAGTATTAGGCAAAGGTGCTACAGATCCCTGGAGCTTGCTGATGAGGCAGTGCAGTGGGTGAGCTCCAGGTTCAGTGAGAGACCTAGTCTAAAAGTTAAGATGGGAAGTGATTGAAGAAGACCCTCTAGCCTCCATATGCATACTCTCCTGTACATGCAGTCACTTGCATGCTTATGCACGTACAGGAACACATAGATGTATACAAGCTAAAGAAAGTTTGCTTTTGATTTATAAGCATAGTAAATGTCTACTGATAAAATTTGAAAAGTAAATCTAAAGAAGGAACTGAAATCATAATTTACCATGCAGAGATAATCACTGTTAATAAGTGAACATATTTGTATATATTTTACAACATAGCAGGTATGCTTCTGAACAACTCTTCAGTATTCTAATATATTTTAAAAGCACATTGTGGTTTTAAATCCTCTTTGGATGTTTGTTTCTGGCAGGTTCCATGCATACACCTCTCTGAAGGCATAGGCTTATAGTGAAAATAAGCAACATGCTGTCCTATTCTGAACTCCATATCTCAGTGACTGCTTTCTGTGACGTTTGTGGCCTCTGGAATTACCCCCATCTCTATAGGTCTTAAACATGGTTAACTTGTTCACAGAAGCCAAGAATTCCATGAGCTTCTTCATTCCATTCTTCTTCTATCCTTGTTTCATAGTTTTTCTTTTTGCCTTAATTATAAATATTGTTCCTGAGCCAGAGTTATGTCTCCTATTGATTCTTTCTGTGGTACAACGGTCTCTACCATGTCTATATGTACAGAGGTTGATAATACCTATATTTAAAGAAAGTTTTGCAATTAAGATTTACGTTTAACCAGCTAGGTGGTGATGGTGGCTTGCAGTGCATGACTTTAATCCCAGCACTTGGGAGGCAGAGGCAGATGGATCTTTCTGAGTTCAAGGCCAGCCTAGTCTACAGATCAAGTTTCAGGAGAGTCAGCTACACAGAGAGACCCAGTCTTGAAATAAAACAAAACAAAAAAACCAAAAAAAAGTTTATATTAACATAAAAAAGCAAGTTATAGTTTACTCAAACTTTCCTTGTCCACTTTGCTCTCACTGTGGGAACTTGTGATGCCTCCACTCACTGTGCGCTGGCTTGGCTTCTTCAGGACTGAGATTGGACACAGGGCTCTGCACAGGTGGGGCAGGCGCTCCACCCTGGGCTGCGTCCCTGGCCCTCTACTTAGCCTCTTGTTTTTAGGTCACTTTTTTGATCAGACTGGCCTTGAACTCACCTGGTGGTCCCAGTCGGCCTTGGATTTGTGTAAGTTATAGTATCAGGCCTAACTTATCTGCTTTCCTTTCTCTTCTACTCAGCGCTTCCCACAGATTTGTGAGTCTCTGAACTTGTTGCTTTTAAAAACAAACCAAACATTACAGTTTCATTGACACCCCACACCCAAGAAAAATTAAAGTGCAGGTTGCTGTAGGGGGTGGGTGCTGAGAGGTGTCTGGGGAGCTGGCCGAGCCTCTTCTTTCTGCTTCATTGTTTCGGGATGGGAGGGGTCCTAAGGCCGGGAGTCCACTGGATGGGGCTGGTTTAGGTGTTTTATAGGGCCTAGGACCTCCTCTTCCCCCTGCTTATTTTCCCTGGCCCTTGCCTTCTCACTGTTTGCTAGGACGGGAAGCTAACATCTCGGGGAACTTTCCCTGCCTGTGTTCTCCTAATCCCCCTTCTATTACCTAATAACTCCAGGGAAGACTAAATAAACACAAGGCTGTGATCCATTTCCAGTTATACTACCTTTAAAGTCACGTCCTAAGAGGTCAAGCCAGCTTTAAGGTGAATGGTAAAAGACGTCTTACTGTGGTTTGTGCCTGTCTTTACTGAAGCCCTAATGCCGTTTAGCTTTGCGTCAGCCTGTCAGGTGCTGCTTCCTGAGAGCAATCCCCCTACATCCCTGCCCCACCCCAGCCCTCCTCCCGCCCTCTTCATCCTGCTCCATCCTTCTCTATGCTTTCTAGGGCGAACTGCATTTCTCTCCTTACAAAGGCTGTCAACCACTGACTTGGAAATCCTTTTACCCCCTTAGCTGTCCCTTGTGCTAGACCTCATTTTCAAAGGTAGTTTTCAGTGGCATTCTGTATTTCTCAAATACAGAAAAGTCAGTATTTGAGATCTCCAGCAGTGGCTGCTATGTATTGCTTTATAATCAATTATCAATTACTCCAAAAGTTAGTGCCTTAAAACATTTTTTTTTTTTTTTTTTTTTTTTGTACTTTGGTGAGGGCTTTGCAAGGCCTGGCTGAGAGTACAGGGTGTTTCACTGTCAGGGTTGGCTGGTGGGTTGTTGCTGATCATGACATGCTGCCTTTGTCCTCCACTTAGGACCTGGTGGCTGAGTTTTCCTAGACTGAACAGAGAGACTAAGATAGAATTAACTCTTTTGACCTAGATTTCTGACTTATTTTGCTCATTAAAAGTGTTAATAACTGCTGCCCACATTTAAGGAGAAAAAAACCTAGTTTAAATTTTTAAGTTGCCTTAACCCACTACATCCTTTTTATTATTATTATTATTCTTTAATTCTTCTTTACAGTCCAGTCTTCATCCCCTTTCCAGTCTGTCCCCTCCAACAGTTCCTCATCCCACACCTTCTCCCCCGCCCCATCTCCAAGAGGATGTTCCCACCCCCCACCCCACCAGACCTCCCCACTCCCTGGGGCCTTAAGTCTTTCCAGGATTAGGTGCGTCTTCTCTCACTGAGGTTGGATGGGGCAGTCCTCTGCTGTGTGTGTGTTGGGGGCCTCATGTCATCTGGTGTATGCTGCCTGGTTGGTGGTCCAGTGAGAGACCGCTGGTCTTCCTGTAGGGCTGCTCTCCTCTACTGCATCTTTGCCTTGCCTCTCACTGAGAACTTAGGGCTGTACATGGTGTCCTGTTTCCTCAGGACAGTTTCTTTTTGAGATGGGATCTTGCTGTGGATCCAGGACTGACCTTGCACTTTTGGTCATTCACCCTCAGCATCCCTGTCTCCTGAATGTGTGCTGGGCCTGGACCTTACACAGTGCCTTTGAGAAGTCATTTTGATTACTGCTCCTGATGATCTGTTTGCTTCCTGAATACTTACAGAAGCTTCTTCCTCATTTTTGGTGTTAGAAAGTAGTGAGGCATGGGTCTCCCTTTCATTTAGTGTGCTGGATACGAAAGGAAACTTACATTTTGAAGATAGGATCTTCCTGTGTAGCCCAGGCTGGCCTTGAACTAGTAGCAGTATTTCTTTTTTTTTTTTTCCCCCCATCTTTATTAAATTGGCTATTTCTTATTTACATTTCAAATGTTATTCCCTTTCCCAGTTTCCATGCCAACATCCCTAACCCCTCTCCCTCCCCATCTATATGTGTGTTCCCCTCCCAATCCTCTCCCAATTACTGCCCTCCCCACAAGAATCCTGTTCACTGGAGATCCAACCTTGGCAGGACCAAGAGCTTCCCCTTCCACTGGTGCTCTTACTAGGATATTCATTGCTACCTATGAGGTTGGAGCCTAGGGTCAGTCCATGTATAGTCTTTGGGTAGTGGCTTAGTCCCTGGAAGCTCTAGTTGGTTGGCATTGCTGTTCATATGGGGTCACAAGCCCCTTTGATTCCTTCAACAGGAGTCCCGTTCTCAGTCCAGTGGTTTGCTGCTGGCATTCGCCTATGTATTTGCTGTATTCTGGCTGTGTCTCTCAGGAAAGATCTACATCCGGTTCCTGTCGGCCTGCACTTCTTTTCTTCATCCATCTTATCTAGTTTGGTGGCTGTATATGTATGGGCCACATGTGGGGCAGGCTCTGAATGGGCGTTCCTTCAGCATCTGTTCTAAACTTTGCCTCCCTATTCCATCCCAAGGGTATTCTTGTTCCCTTTTAAAGAAGGAGTGAAGCATTCACATTTTGGTCATCCTTCTTGAGTTTCATGTGTTCTGTGCATCTAGGGTAATTCAAGCATTTGGACTAATATACACTTATCAATGGCTGCATACCATATGTGTTTTTCTGTGATTGGGTTACCTCACTCAGGATTATATTTTCCATTTTCCTCCATTTGCCTATGAATTTCATAAAGTCATTGTTTTTAATAGCTGAGTAGTATTCCATTGTGTAGATGTACCACATTTTCTGTATCCATTCCTCTGTTGAAGGGCATCTGGGTTCTTTCCAGCTTCTGGCTATTATAAATAAGGCTGCTATGAACATAGTGGAGCACGTGTCTTTTTTATATGTTGGGGCATCTTTTGGGTATATGCCCAAGAGAGGTATAGCTGGGTCCTCAGGTAGTTCAATGTCCAATTTTCTGAGGAACCTCCAGACTGATTTCCAGAATGGTTGTATCAGTCTGCAATCCCACCAACAATGGAGGAGTGGTCCTCTTTCTCCACATCCTTGCCAGCATCTGCTGTCGCAGGCGTTTTTGATGTTAGCCATTCTGACTGGTGTGAGGTGGAATCTCAGGGCTGTTTTGATTTGCATTTCCCTGATGACTAAAGATGTTGAACATTTCTTTAGGTGTAGCAGTATTTCTGACAGACTTCCAAGTACCAAGATTAGAGAAGTCCATTGCTGTACTCAGTTTCAGGGGAGCCTTTTAATTAGGAAACATGTATTCTATTCTGAGAAAAATTTATATCTTTAATTTCTTTTATAAACTGAATTAAAACTTTTAGATTTAATTTTAGAAACTGGACTCTTTAACCCATTGAGAGAGGTTTCTGGGGGTGACACCAGGGACCTACTCATACCAAGTATCACTGGGCTATACCTCCAGCCCTGTAGATACAATTAAACTAAGTTTTTTATTATTATCCATAGCCTTGTATTTACAGTTAGTTTGAATGTTTACTGTTATGATTTTCCCACAGGCTGGCCTAAGTTTTAAAGGCCTGTTCTAAGTTTTATTTTTACAGTGAAATTGCTTTTTTAAAAATTATCTTGTGTGCATGTGTGCACGTGCGTGTGTGTGCATATGCGCGGTGCAAATGCAGCGCACACGCAGGTAGGTGCACACACATTGTGTGTTGGGGTGAATGTACCACAGTAGGCAGGTGGAGGTCAGAGGACAACTTTATAGAGTCAGGTCTTTCCTTCTACTACTGTGACACAGGTTCTGGGGATCAAATTAGGTCGCCAGGCTTGCACCACAAGTGCCTCTAACTGCTGCGCCATCTCCCCAGCCTAAGGTACTAATTACTGAGACAAGGTCTCATGTAGCCTAAGCTAGCCTTGAAGTCACCATACTGGCCTTGAACTCCTCATCCTCCTGCCTTCACCTTCTAAGTCCTAGAATCAGTCCTAGCTACTGTTCTGTGTCACTCTCTGATCCGTCAAAATCCCCCAGGGCTCCAATCCTGAAGGAAGTTGAGAACCGTGAGACACTTAAGGCAAGAAACGTACATAGGGGAGTTCATTCTGAACACAGGTCAGTGTTAGTATAAATATGGAACCTTGTGGTCACTGTCCTAGGATTCCTTAGAACTGCTGCTCTAATGAGACAAGAGAGGCCTGGAGAAGGGCTAACGAGTAAGTTCAGTCAGTCTAAGTGTGAGGACAGTAGTCACTTATTGAACAGAAAAACTACTGCAGCACCCAGAGTTGTGTGTTCTCCCTCCCCAACCCCACAGTGTCCTCTGGCTGCTCAAGTCTGATCTCTCTCTCTCTCTCTCTCTCTCTCTCTCTCTCTCTCTCTCTCTCTCTCTCTCTCTCTGGCTTCTGAGGGTCTGGCAGGTTCGGAGGAAAGGAGAAAAATCTCTTTAAAAGGAGGGTGTGAACTCGCCTGGACTTAGAAGCATCCTTGGGCATGTTTGTAAGGCTGTTGAAATGAGGGAAGACCCACCCTGAACATGGCCAACAGCATTCCACGGCCTGGGGTCCTGTGCTGAATAAGGAGAAAGTGAATTGGGCACTAGTATTATTTCTCTACTTCCTGACCAGATGTAATGACCCAGCAGCCTCAGGATATAAACTGTGCTTTCCAAACTGCTTTTGCCAGATACACATTTTGCCACAGCATTGACAAAAGTAACTAAGGAAGGGGCTGAAATGGGATTAGATTCAAGGCATTTCATTCTGTAATTTTTCTTTTCTGAAACAGGATAGTTTTATGTATCTAATGGTATTCTTTTGTTTTTTGTTTTTTTAAAGACAGGGTCCTACTATGTAGCCATGGCTGGCCTGAAACTCATTATGTAGACCAGGCTGGACTTGAACTCTCTACGGCTGGGATTCAAAGCATGTGCCACTAAGTCTGGCTTCTGAGGTGCTAAGAATATAACCCAGGTCCTTGTGCATGCTAGACTAGCACTTTTACCAATTGAGCTACGTCCCCAGCCCTTCACTCCCTGTTGGGAGTTGAAGTCTGGATAACTTTGTAGAATATATATCTAATATTTTTGAAAGGCCTTGAAAGCTTCAGACATTTTAGTTTCTTCTTATGGATTTTTAAAACATCATAAAGAATGATTAGTCGGGCTGGAGAGATGGCTCAGTGGTTAAGGGCTGATCTCTCAGAGAACCAGGTTCAATCCCCAGCACCCACAGGGCAGCTCACACCTGTCTATAACTCTAGTTCCAGGGGATCTGACTCTCACACAGAGATACATGCAGGCAAAACACCAATGCACATAATATATCAATAAATCAAGAACCAATTAGTGGGCTTAGAGAATTTTTGCTTAGCCTAGAGCAGATTTGCCAGTATAGAGCAAAGAGAACATACCAGTTTAGCTTCATTTATAAAAGCAAATCCTTATTATCACCTCAGTTCTTTATGTGAGTCATCTTTGCTTGGGGAAAGAGATCTGCTTGCAGCTGTCACAAAGCCTATCTCTTGAGGAGGCCTAGTTCCCTTTTCTCTTTTCTGTAACTTCTTAATTTCAGTAGCACAATACAGGTATAGTTGGAATATTTCAGAAGACTTTTCTTTCTTTTTAATGTTTTTACATTTGTTTTGTTTTTCTTTTCTTTAAATTTATTTATTTTATTTATATGAGTACCCTGTAGCTGTCTTCAGACACACAAGAAGAGGGCATCAGATCCCATTACAGATGGTTGTGAGCCACCATGTGGTTGTTGGGATTTGAACTCAGGACTTCAGGAAGAGCAGTCAGTGTTCTTAGCCACTGAGCCATCTCGCCAGCCCCAGAAGACTTTTCATAAGTCAGAGGAACAAGCAAAAAGGAGTATTGAGAGCAGCATGTAATGAGATAATTATTTTCACCCCTTACATTTTTTTGTGTACAATGTGTATACATGTTTGTGTGCACATGTGTATGTGCATCATGACTACATGTGCCTGTGTGTTTTTGCAGATGTGGGGGCCCGAGGTTGGCATCTGATGTCTTCCTCAATTACTTTACTTTTGGAGATAGGCTCTCTCACAGCCTGGAGTTTGATGAGTTGGCCAGACTGCCTGGCTGGTAAGCTCTGGGAGGCATCCTGTCTACAGCCTGGCACTGGGATTACAGGAGCGTTCTACTAAACATTGCCTTTTTTAGTGAGTACTGGCAATTCTAATTGGGGTCCTTGTGCTTGCATGACAAGCACTTTATTGACTATGCCATATCCCAGTCCTTATATATAGTATCTTATTAAACATTTTAGTGTGTACGGCAGTAGGGTTCATTAGGATATTTTCGCACATTTATATGTGTGCTTTTCCTTTATCCATCCCACCACCTTCTCTTGCCCTCTTTGCTGCTCTGTTGGTACAACTTTCACATGACATTTGTTCCACTGTAGCTTTCACCACAGCTGAGCCTCTGAGTTCAGATTAGATATGGCAAGTTCAGCATAGTCTGCCACAGACAAACTGTGCTGTCTCCTTAACTCCTGTCTCTTCTCTACCTTACAGACAAGACAGTGAGGGTAAAGCCTAACGGGAAAGCATGTACCTAGCATGCTAAAGGCTCTTGTTCAGTCCTTAACACCACAAGAATATAAAACCATGAAGAAGATAGACAATAGATAGATAGATAGATAGATAGATAGATAGATAGATAGATAGATAGATAGATAGAATGAATCAGTGGGGGGTAGAGAGGTGGCTCAGCAATTAAGAGCATTGCCTTCAGAGGACCCAAGTTCGACTCCTAGCACCCGCATTGCAGCTCAGAACCATTTGTTTGTAACTCCCCTCCCAAGGAATCCATCACCCTCTTCTTGCCTCCTCAGGCACCAGACATGCAGATGGTGCACATGCAGGCAAGACACTCCTACATAAAACTACATGTCACTTTAAATAATATAGTAAAATAAATAAAGCAAAACCACCGTCTTACCAGATCAGATTAAAACCCAGGGTCTAGTTCATTGTTTTTGATATATACCACTGTAGCTCTTTTTATAAAAAGCCATAAAATGTGTATAAATATAACACAGAGGGCCTTTCATAAAAGCCTATAAGGCTAAGTGCGGTAGAGAAGTTATGTAATTCCAGTTTCATGGATGGTTGAGGCAGTACAATCCCAAGTTAATGGACTCAGGGTCAGCACGAACAACTTGGTAAGATTATGTCACAAACTGTAAGTAAAAGATGGCTGGTCTAGGTCAGTGGTAGGCACTTGCCCAGTATGTGCAAGGCTGTAGGTCTAATCCCTAATGTGAAATTAGAGAGGGGACAGCCTCTAACAGTCACAAGCCACCCACAAGATTGCTTTAAGTCAGTCCTGGGATAGTGTCGTAGGTATGAGTGTCTTACGAAATCTACTGGAATAGACAAGATTTCTTATGGGAAATTGGGGAGGCCACACTCCTGTAGGTATCAGGTCCATGTGTTGATTGTAAATGCTTCTGATACAGATTTCAAATTTAATCTGCAGATACCTGAAGGTTATGCTGTATGTATCCTTCATAGGTTTGTTTATCTACCTACCTACCTACCTACCTACCTACCTACCTACCTACCTACCTACCTATTTACTTACTGTCTATCTTCTTCATGGTTTTATATTCTTGTGGTGCTATGGACTGAACAAGAGACTTTAACATGCTAGGCAAATGCTCTCCCGTTAGGCTTTCTCCTCACTGTCTTATCTGTTTTAGCAAGTGAGTCTGATGTAGTTAATGTATAATTTTGTAATTGAGTTAATATAACACTTTTCTGTCAATCTATTGCTTTAGAAATATATTTATTGAGTTACTTTTAATGCTCTAAAATTTGTACCTAAGTATTTTTGTGATATATTGCCATATTTAATATGATGTAGAGTAAAACCCAATATAATCTATTTTACTTAATTAAAATTTTTTAATTCTGCTCGTGTGTGTGTGTGTGTGTGTGTGTGTGTGTGTGTGTGTGTGCGCGCGCGCGTGCGCATGCGCATGTGTACTCCAGGAGTGGAGCTGGAGTTACAGATGGTTTTGAGCTCCCACCATGTAGGTGCTGGGCACTGAAGCTGGGTCCTGAAAGAGCAATGAGTGCCCTGAGCCATCTCTCTGGCTTCAATTTAGATGTTCTTAAACAGGGTGTAATTTTACTTAGTTAAATCTGTTTTTGTAACTGACCCCTGGTTTTATTTCTTTTATATACTGAACATTTTAAATTTGAAGGCTAAGATGTAGTTCAGAGGAGTGCTTACCTAGCGAGCGTACACACACCCTTGCTTCAATCCTCAGAATGGGGTGGGAGGGGAGCGGCAAAAATAATTTAGATAAATGAAAAAAGCAAATACAACAACCATTTATTAAACCAAACCAAAAAACAAAAACAAACCAAAGCCACCACATATTAAAGTATCTAAGTCATTTGGTATTGCTAGTTAAGATGAACTGGTATTTCTTTCTTTTCACTTAAGTATCATGTTTCTTTCCAGAGTGAAAAGCTTTTGTTATATGATACAGTCCAGAGTGAGCTTGAGGAGAAGATAAGAAGGCTTGAGGAGGACAGGCACAGCATCGACATTACCTCAGGTCAGGGCTGCCGTGATGTGGTGTCCCATAAAGCCTCAGTCTTCCTGAATTGATGCTATGCAAATGCAATGTCCTAGCTGGAGGGAACATGGGAGAGACTTCAGAACGAGATGAAACTGAGGTTGTTCCTTGGATTCAGTCACACTGAACAAGATATAAAAGGTACAGCCTAGGAAAAGGGACAGACCAGCAGTGTGACAGGAGCTGCCCATGGGGCTGTACCGGAAGACAGCCTCCTGTGTTCTTCCAGGCCATGGGTAATCCTTACAGGGCTGTAGGCTTTTGCCTTGGAGAAAGGAAACACTACCATGGTGATTAGATCAGGTCAGTATGAAGTGTGGCCATTTCAGGATGACTATAAGGAAGTTTTCTGTTGTGTACTGAAAGAAGTTTTACTAGATTGGGCCACAGTTCTTGAGTATGTTTTATTGTTTTTGTGTTTTGCATTTTGTTTCTTTGCTATATTTGGGGTAGATGTGATGAGATCAGTGTGGGTGGCCTGCTCGTGAGTTAGGTGTCTGTGGACAGCTGCTGAGTTTTTCTTAATCGATGTCCTTGTCTGGAAAACGGAAGTAGAAAGCATAGCTACCTCAGGATTACCACTAGTGAGACGGCTCAGCAGTAAGGTGCTGGCCCCCAAGGCCAGCAGCCTGAATTTGATCCCCAGTTCCCCTGTGGCGGAAGGAAGGAGAGAACACTCTCACAGGTTGCCTTCTGACCTTCGCGTGTGTGCTGTGGTGTGCAAACGTGCACCACAGCACATGCTATGTGTAAATAAATACATGGAAAAAAATGAAAACAAACTGCCCCCGTGCGTAGTCTCCTTAGAGATCTGTGTGTAAATAAGCAGCAAACATGAAGTTCTGTGCCGCCCTTTGTTCCTGTGGCCAACTGACGCTTGATTCCCTTGCAGAACTGTGGAACGATGAGCTTCAGTCAAGGAAAAAGAGGAAGGATCCTTTCAGCCCCGACAAGAAGAAGCCAGTCGTCGTCTCAGATATCCTTTTCCACACTCTCTGGGTTTTCACACTGTGCTCAGCTTTGAAAATTGCTGTGTCCAGTGCACAAGCGGAGGGCACGCAGCAGCGCTCAGTTTGTACAGGTGCTTTTGAGACAAGGTCTCGTATGTAGCCAGGCTGGCTTTGAACCCAGTCTTCCTGCATCAGTTCACTGAGTATGTGATGTTCTCATTGCCAGTTGACCTTGACGCCTCAACGTCCATATATAGTTTATATGCTGCAGGATCTCGATATTCTTGAGGACTGGACAACAATTAGGAAGGTATGATTAATGGATGGTACAAGGAAGTACATTTTATACTCTGCCTTTCACCAGCTTGTTCATCGGTATATGAGAATATGATTGTTTAAATATGCTTTATTACTTAACATGGGCTGTAGAATATTAATTAGAGACATGTCAGTAATTTGTATTTCTCCTGTCATAATGTAATAATTTATACAAGAGTGTGGAATAGCATATGTGTAGTTTGCCTAAGGTGTTAGGCTCTTTGTTAGTGTTTGGTTATTTCTGGTGTATGGAAGGCACTCAGTAAATATTTTTTGAATGAATACATTGAACCTATGTGTTTTATATTCTATTAATAACTATTGAGGTGTGACTCTGATGCTTATTTTAAAATGGAGCTAGATATCTTGTCATCTTTTTATTTTTTATTTCTATTACCATTTTTATTTTTTATTTTGCTCAGATTGCCCTAGAAGTCACTTTGTATCCCCCACAGTCTTTGAACTTGTAAGCCTCCTTTCTTGGCCTTCTTAGGAGCTAGGTTACGAGGTTCGAGGCTTGCTTTCCTTATTAAAAATTCCCATTTTGGGGCTGGAGAGATGGCTCAGTGGTTAAGAGCACTGACTGCTCTTCCAGAAGTTCTAAGTTCAATTACCAGCAACCACATGGTGGCTCACAACATATTCCCATTTTTATAAATTGCTCAGAGAACTTATTTTAGCTATTAATAGTGGCCATGGAAGAAGGTGTCCTCTGTGACGTTAGACGTTATCATTAGCCTGGAGGCTGGGGGGTGCCTCAGTTCTAGCATGCTTACCTAACTTGCTTGCCTAGTATGTGTGATGCTTTGGGTTCTTCCCCTAGCACCAGAAGAAAACAAGGACAGCAAATGTTTGTATCTCATTCTGTTACCGAACCAATGAGAACACTGTATGTATTATAGATAGCAAAATCTACTTTCAGTCTGAATTCAGATTTCTCTCTTCTCCCCCTGTCTTTTTTCTAAGGCAATGGCTACATTGGGTCCACATCGAGTTAAAACAGAACGTAAGTTGTGAATTGTGACCTATTCTGTGGAGAACTGTTCAAGCAAGGTGGTTAAATCACCTGCTCATCGAGGAGGAACGCAGTAGTGATTCCATTAGCTAGTGAACTCCATCAGGAGTCTCCTGCTTCATATGAAAGTCTGAAAGTTTCCAGTGCTGTGCATTTCTTCCTTCTTTCATTGTTAAGCCTTATAGTTCTTCCTGATATTAGATCTGTAATGCAGTTATCCAGGTGTTGTGTTGTTTTTCTCTCTTTTCTTCTTTTTTTAACCTTTTTTTCTGAATAGAGATTAGAACTCTGTTTGTGGAGAACTGAGAATTTATCTGCTACATGTTTTGTTTTGAAATAGGTTTTTTCTGAAATTATGACCTGTTTGCCTTTGACTCCTGAGTGCTAAGATTATATGTTTTTTAACCCTTTATTTATTTCATAACTGCCCAAATTGTAATGAACATTGGTCTCTATGGTTTTTGTTGTTGTTGTTGTTTGTAGATTTTTTTTTGTAATCCTTTAGTGGATTATAATGGGGTTAGATGAAAAAAACCAATTTTTAAATGTTAAGGAAAAGAATTTCTTGTTCCATTTCAAAAGTATGTTTAAGAGATATTTATTTTTAAGAGTGTTCCAACTTATTTAAATGGTTCCTTTAAACTCTATTTCATATCAGGAAATACTGCCCTTGACTGGAGGGTCAGATGCCCAAATCTCTAAAATGTTTTTGAGTTATTAATTTGGGGGGAGGTGTGTGTGTGTGTGTGTGTGTGTGTGTGTCTTTATACATATGGTCGTGTGTGGGTGCATGAGCGTGTATATGGCTCTAGAGATCTGTCCTTGATGGCTCTCTACCTTACTTATCTGACATGAGGTTCCTTGTTGAATAGAGTGTGTAAGTCTAGCTCCTGTAATGTCCCAGGGAGACCTTGTTTTTGCTCCCCCGTGCTGGGATTATAGGCTGCTGCCAGCCTGCCTGGCATTGATGTGGCTTCTGCCCCTCACACTATTGATTAGCCCCCACTGGTTAGAGTCCCACTATCCAGCGGAGTGGCTCTCGATCTCGCCTGTGTTTGGCTTAATGTTCTGCTGCTTTTCTTTATGACACTCATTTCCATTTGTACATTTTACTTTACTTTTAGGAACAATAAATTCCACAATTCTTTTTAAAGAAAAAATTATTGTTATTGTGCATTTGCTGTGTGTGTGTGATCACATGCATGTCACGGCACACGTGTGGGGAGCAGAGGACAACTTCTGAGATTTGGTTCCTCCTGTTCACTTGGGGTTTGGGGACTCAGACGTCAGACTCAGGTCATGAGGCTTGTATGACATGTATGCCTACCTGCTGAACTATCTCCCTGGCCTCATTGGGACTTTGAAACTAATTCTCTTCTTGTCTGTCTGCTTCCTGACTGGATTGGATTATAAGCTTTACAGAGAGACCGGCTCCTGTCTCTATTTATTCTTTCTTCAGCACCCGGCACAGCTCCTTGTGCTAGCGTAGGATGGACTCAGACATGGGATGAGTGATTGAAGAGCATATATACTTATCACTACTTCCTACATACCAGAGACTATTTTAGGTTCTTGGAGGGACAGTGAGGAAGGAGATAAACTTGGAGCCTCCTTTCAGGAGGTGGAGTCCTATGTTTGTAACTAAGTAAGTTAATATCAGATGGAGACAATGATTATGAAGTCCATGGGAAGTTGTGTTGGTGATTGTCTGAGAAATGGCAGTATTAATGGTGAAGGTGCTGCTAGTGCATGCTGGGATTGTGACAGTTTGTTTCCATTGGAACATGTTTCCCTGCAGTAGTTTATCCACTAATGCCAAACCATTCTGAGAGTCGGAAATGAAACTTCTACTAAGGATAATTAAAGTTCTGGAGACTTCTCATTAAACATTATATCCTGCGTCTTTCCAAGTGAGGGATGCCTTATACAGGAGGATATTTGAAAAGTAATTTAAACTGGAAATATGATAATTTGTATTTTTCAGGGCTGTTTAAAAACGGTGCTGGTAATTGATCATTTATGTGCCTGCTTACCTTTCTGGTTCTGCTCCACTGATGATTGCTTACCTTTGTTTGCATTAGATAGCGAACTGTAAAAGTAAGAGATGCTCTTGTTTTTAGTTCATTTTAGGTTTCTATGAGAATATTTCAAGTGTTTTTACACATATATGTGCATGCATTGCTGTTGTCTTTATAGTTCTGACAGTGTCTTATTAACGTGACAGTTGTTTAACTGATCCCTTTAGCACCTGTGAAACTGGAAAAACATCTGCACAGTGCTAGATCTGAAGAGGGAAGACTGTATTATGATGGTGAATGGTATATACGTGGACAAACGATATGTATTGATAAAAAAGATGAGTGTCCCACAAGGTAAGAAGCTTCCTGTCACTGCATTGTCGCTGTTGTCAGTCGGGGTTTGCAGCCTCTGTGGGATATTTGTCATGCATCATTAGTTCTTCTGGATCCTTTTTACTTGAGTAAGATTTAATCATGTGTGCACAGTCCGTAGTATTTGTATAATAGACATCACATTAGAGTGGATCAACCTTAACATAGTGGATATGCTTGGAATTTATCCATAAGTGATCCTGATTATTAATTCTTACAGTGTAATTAATCATTATGATCTTAAAATAGTGACTTTCAAACCAGACTATTAAGAACTTTTGGTGGGCCTATTAATTCTTAATTCTTCTGGTCCCATTTCAGTTTTCTCGATAAAGAGACATATCAGCTGGCAGTGCTGCTCAGTTGTTAGAGTGCTTACTTAGCATACGCATAACCCTGGTTTTGGTCCCCAACACTACGTGAACTGAGCAGGGTGGAGAGCCTATAATCCCAGAACTAGGGAAGTGGAAACAGGAAGATCAGGCGTTCAAGGCCAGTCTTGAGCTGTGGGGATCTCTGCAAATGCCACAGCCAGCATAATAATGATCTGCATGAAGCAAAAAGACAATCCCACTCAGCGTAACTTAGTGGCTGGTGTTGGTTCAGACTTCTAGAACTGATTCTAGGCTCTATTTTACTTATATTTTAGTACAGTTTGGGAAACTAGTGTAACGCAAACCCTCTGTGCACACGGAGGCATATTACATTGAACTCTTCTCAGAGTAATTGTCACTTCTTCCACGAAGATGGGTTCCAGAGATGGGCTTCATGTGACTTCTTTAGGGCCTCGGGGAAGATCTGGTGTGGTCTTAGTCATACAGACAGTACAGAGGTCACCTAGAGTATTAACCATCTCCAGTCCTGTGTGTGGGAGCCTGGGAGAACTCCTGGCCATCCAGGTAGCACAAGGATCACCTAGGCTAATAGCCAGCTCCAATCCCAGACTGCTGGGTGGAGAACCCTGAGTGTTTAACATTCCTGGTTTCCCAGTTATCTGTGAGCACAAGGACCTCTGTGCTCCCAACACAAATAGCTACAAATAGAGTTGGAGGGCAACCTGGGATACAGAAGACTGTATTTCAGACAAAAAATTACTAATTTAGGCAGGAAAGAAAGCCTATAAATTATCTTGCTGTGATCTTTTGGAAATATTAATGAATTATTGCCTTCGACCTTTATAGTTAAATTCTCAGAATATCAGCTTTCTACTGTAAGAAACCCCTTTTGTTCTAGATAGCAGCATTAGAGTTGTTAGTGCAGGGCCTGGTACGTGAACCTGTTGAGCCTATTACGTCTGGTGTGAGAGCTTGATTTAAGCTAATAATCTGAAGATTAGTATAAACCGGGGGGAGGCAGAGGAAATGCAAGGGCCAACCTGGGCTATAAAAGCATGTCCTTAAATATATAAGGAAAAATAAAAGAGAAATGAACCCCCAGTGATAAAAAAATAAATGGAAATGAAATGAAGCACATTGTAATTCATTCTCTCTTTTCCTTTTTAGTGCTGTAATCACAACAATTAACCATGATGAAGTCTGGTTTAAGAGGCCTGATGGAAGCAAATCTAAGCTTTACATTTCACAGCTACAGAAAGGAAAATACTCAATTAAGCACTCGTAATCACGGTCTGAGTGTTCCCCACATGTACCTTATTAGTGTTACCAAGTGGAATGTGCCATGTACTCCCACCCATCATGAGAGAACGTGTCTTCTAGGTCGTCCTCAAATAGACCCCATACTAGTAAGTCATTAAGAGGAATAGTGATAAGAGCTAATCATGACCATCACGTTTATTTGCCTCGTAGGTCCCGTGCCAACAGGTCTATGTGGTATGTATTTCTTTCTCCGTGTTGTTCAGTTTGTGTCTTACTCATGTGAGTGCGTCTCACCTTTAATGAGCTACAGCTGCAGTCCTCTGCAGTTTCAACCCCACCATTGCCACTCGTGTTTGTACATAAGGCTGATGAAATGTTTCCTATAAATGATTTGTATTAGTGCCGTAGTTTCAATCAGAACTGAAATTTATACACAAGTGTGTGTGTGTGTGTATATACAGTGTCCCCAGTGTACTTAGAACTGGTGGCCTACCTGTACAATCTTGTTTTATCCGAGATTAAACTGTTGGGTTTGAGGAGAAAAGGGAGCACTTTTGTAGACTGGTTTTCCTTCTCTTCTTCCTTGATGGCAGTGACCTCTTTGCAGATCATATTTGGTGTTTATTATAGTAGCATTGTGTCAGGTGTGAACATGTTGCTGCCTGTGTTTATTGTGAGCTTTTAGAGGGCAGGCATCCTGCCTGGTGTTTATGATGCACAGTGTCAGAGTGACAAGTGACTGGCAGTATTGTCCTGCTTTCTGCACATCTGAACTTTTGAAGATTTTAGTAAGCATTTTCCAGAGGCAAAACTGTATCCTTATTCTAATTTTATTGCTTGAGTAAAATACATATAGACATTTCCCTTAACTCTACCACCCCCAAATTAGCTTTTAAAGAAAAATCCAGTGTTTTTACACTTTCAGGCCATTTGGTGCAATTTAGAAAATGTTGGCCTCTCTCCCTTTAGCCACGTTCAGAATTAACTTGGAAAGCCTCTGGAGCTGTGCAGAAACTGGAGCCCTCAGCCCGGCCGCGCAGCTGGCTATAGTGTGTACGTAGGGTACAGCCAGATGAAGTACTCTGCTGCTCTCATGCACTTTAATTTCTGTTACAATGGTATTTAGGAGGATGAAGAAGATTCACTTAACACTCCTCAAAGGAGTCCTGCATGATTCCGTTAGTTCCTTAGGATTTTACCTCTGCAGATACCCTGTGCAGGTTACTACTCCACAGTTGCCAAATTGTAACCGTCTGACTTCTGAAATTCAGTATCAGCAACCTTGTGCTGCTCTGTTCTGTTTCTGATCACCCGTAGCGGCTGTGTGTACTGTCCCAATCCAGTAGCATTTGGCAGTGCTTATATATATATATACATATATATATGATGTTTGATAAGCATTTTTAATGAGATTTGTATTTTTAAATTTAGTATGTAATAAAAAGAAGTGTTTGAACGTCATTTGTAGTGTTGTGTGTTTCTTACCCACACTCCAGTTCGGTTGTTTATACCCAGTCCACTTGTGTGGACGGCAGCAGGCCCACTGCTGTGGAAGGGCTTCTGCTCGGCTTCCCACACTTGCACCTCCGTGAGGCATATGTAAGTTATATTTAACTAAAAATACACTTGCAGTTGTGTTATATTTAAATAAATGTACTCTGTTTTGAAATTTTAACCAGAAATAATTTAAAGATTTATTTCTCACATTTAACCATGAAAACTTTGATTTCTGTATTCTGACTTACTATTCCACCTTCATGTTAAGGTCGGGGTAAGCATTAAAATCATAAATTTATTGACAATTTACATCTCACTTCAGAGTGTCTGTTCTGTTGATTTCCCCTTTACTGATAAAAATCTTTGCTCTTTATATATAAATTTATTATTTACTGAGCTCTGGTTCAATTCTAGATGCAAATCACATGTCATATAAATAACTGGCAAAGATTTTGTAATCTGAGTCTTTCTGTTTAACATTTTTGTTTTCAAAAAGATTTAGTTGTAGTTTTCATTTGTCCGTATGTATAATTGTGTGACCGCAGGCTCTTCTGAGATACTATTTCTCACAGATCTTGTCCAGTCCCGGGCATTGCTAGCATTTAATCTGTATATCACTTACAGCAATATGGCCATTAAAAATTAGTGCTGCAGATGTACTAGCAAAGACTTAAGCTAAGAAGTCTTCCCATCTTCTCTCATCTTCTTCAGTGTCTTTATTTAGCTCTTTATAGTTTTTATCGTTCAGGTACCTGATACAATTGGCTGAATGCATAACCAGCCCTTCCCCTCACCCCTTTTTATTCTTGAGACACTTTTCTTGACTTTCTTGTGAATTTGTTATTGATATCTAATAGTTTATGCATGTTAATTTTGCATCATCCTTACTTTGATGAGTACTATTTATCTTGGAGACCTTAGGGCATTTAAACTGTAAGATTGTATAGTATGAAAACAGAATTTCTTTCTATTCCACTCTGTATCCATTTTGCGCCTTTTTCTTATTACTCTAGCTAGGATTTCAAACACTGTTGAATAATTGTGAACTGTGGAATAATTGAAGACCTTACCTCCTTTCCCCATTTCTTGGAATGTTGGGTAATAATGTGTCATGTCAGGGCAATACCAACTTTGTGAATGATGATGCAAACATTCCGTCCCTTTTGGTTTTATGTTATGGTTTAAGGAGCATGATGGGTAATACCTAATATTAGAGACTTTTGTTTTAAAAATAAATCTAAAGTTCAATACTTCTGGGGAAAAAAATCAAGGTAAGCATATACTTGTCAGTGGTATAAATACTATTTCATATAACCTGCCAAGGATATGAAGTATTTTACTACAGATAGTTTCCCATTATTTATTTATTTATTAGTTATTTTATTTATTTACATTCCAGTCATCGACCCCCAATTGGTCCCCCTCCTTATCCCATTCTTCCTCCCCCTTGCCTCCAAGAAGGTGCCTACCCCCCACCCCCCGACATATACACAGACATCAGACTTCTACTTTCCCTCGGGCCTCAAGTCTCTCAAGGGTTTGGTGCATCTTTTCCCACTGAGGCCAAACCAGGCGAACCTCTGCTATATATGTGCCAGGGCCCTCTGACTGGCCCATGTGTGCTATGACTGGTGGGAGCTCCCTGGGGTCCAAATTAGTAGGGACTGCTGGTCTTCCTGTGGGGCCACTCTCCCTTTCAGCTTCTTTAATCCTCCCCTAGCTCAACCATAGAGGTCCCTGACTTCAGTCCAATGATTGGTGTAAGTGTCTGTATCTGTCTCAGTCAGTTGCTTGTTGGGCCTCTCAGAGGACAGCCATGCCAGGCTCCTATCTATAAGCACAGCATAGCATCAGTAACAGTGTCAGGCCTTGGTGCCCCACACACCACATGAGATGGATCCCAGGTTGGGCTGGTCATTGGACCACGTTTCCTTCAGTCTCTTCTCCATTTTTGTCACTGCAGTTCTTTTAGATAGGAACAGTTCTGGGTCAGAACTTTTGACTGTGGGTTAGTAATCCAGTCCCTCCAATTAAAGCTCTGTCCATCTATGGAGGTGGATTCTTCTAGTTCCCTCTCTCCAAAGAGAGAGAAGATCTCCCTCAGAAGAGAGAAAGATCTCCCATGCTTATGAGTAGATAGGATAAACATAGTGAAAATGTTCATCTTACCAAAAAGCAATCTATAGATTCAACACAATCCCCATAAAATTCCATTACAGTTCTACAGACATGGAAAGAGCAATTCTCAACTTCATATGGAAAAACAAAAAACTCAGATAGCCAAAAACAATTCTCAACAATAAAAGAGCTTTCAGGGGAATCTCCATCGCTGACCTCAAGCTGTACTACAAAGCAATAGTGATAAAACTGCATGGTATTGGTACAGAGACAGACAGTTCAATCAATGGAATAGTATCAAGGACCCAGAAGTAAGCCCACACACCGGTGGACGCTTGATCTTTGACAAGCCAAAACCAGACAGTGGGAAAAAGAAAGCATCTTCAGTAAGTGATGCTGTCTAACTAGCGGTCTGTATGTAGAATAATGAAAATAGATCCATATTTATCCCCATACACAAAGCCCAAGTCCAAGTGGATCAAGGACCTCCACATAAAAACAGATAACACTGAATCTAATAGAAGAGAAAGTCGGGTAAAGCCTCAAGCTCATTGGCACAGGGGGAAAGTTCCTGAACAGAACACCAATTGCTTAGGCTTTAAGATTGACAATTGATAAATGGGATCTCATGAAAGTGAAAACCTTCTGTAAGGCAAAAGACACCATCAATAGGACAAATTGGCAACCTACAGATCGGGGAAAAAAATCTTCACTAACCCCACATTCGACAGAGGGCTAATACCCATTAGTCTTTTAGTCGTGACATTCTGGAGACTCGTTGGAAAGCTGTGGTGTGCTGTACCACTGCGGCCACTGCCATGTTTCTGATTACTTTTTCCTGTCAGTTGCTGGGACTTTTCCACCACAGCTCCTTGTTCACATTCAGCTGACCTTGCCTGTCGTCTCACAGTGAAGAAAACAGTCCCAGCCATCATCTAATTCAAATTACCAGCAAACACTAATGGAATGCACTTCATTTAGCTCCTTTACCCTGGCTCATATCAGAGTACCGAGCACTGAGTGATTTCATTCTGTTGCTAATAAAAATTGTTCTTGCTGGGTGTGGAGACACATGCCCATAACCTTAGCACATGGGAGGCAGAGGCAGAAGGATAAGAACTTTTGGACCAGAATTGGCTACAGAGTGAGGCTGGCCTGGGCTAAACTGAAAAATAAATGAAATGGACATTATGTTCTGGTGTACACCTAGGACTTTGCTTACAGAGCTGTCCGTGTGCCTTACTCTCTTTGGTAATTATTTCAAAATTACCAAACTGGTTGACGTTTCTGCCTTTGTACTCAGTAAATCTGCTGTAAGATTGAATGAAATTGCATTTCTCTCAAGGAAAGTGGGAGTGAGTAAGGGGTGGACATGAGTACATTAGCCTAGATCTCGATATAGAACTACCAGATTAGAATGTAAGCCATTTTAGTTTGAAAGATGAAGAGATGACAGATACTAAAAAGCACAGGAGAGTTCAGACTAGAGGTGGAGAGGAGGCATGTCCCTTATCTGCATGGTCTGCACTGTGTGATTTGTGGGATCCTCCATTGCTCACTGTGGGCCAGCCTCTTGCTCTTCCAAAGCCTCCTACATTTTTGTTTGTTTTAAGATTTGTTTTTTAAAAATGCTCATCAATGTGTGTGTGTGTGTGTGTGTGTGTGTGTGTGTGTGTGTGTGTGTGTGTGTAGGGGGCCGCTAACCATGAGAGAGCAACAGATCCCTTAGAGCTGGAGTTACAGGCATTTGTAAGCTATCACATGAAGAGTGCTGGGAACCAAACTCGGGTCCCCTGGAAGATCAGCAGATGCTCTTAAATACCAAGTCATCTCCTTCAGCCCACTTCTAAGTCCTTTCTAGACCATGTATCCTGCTATTCCGACTTAACTCATTGGAACAGAGTGGCCCCTGATTAATGTGTAGCCAGTGATTAAAAAAAAAAGTTATAATTTGAGTGCCTGTCACAAGCCACCTTTGTGTTTATATAGTTTAATATATAAGCTGAAAGTCATTAGTTTTTGTGTAAACAAAACAAAATGACTAAAAAAGTGTAAGAATTCTGACTGCATAATTGTCCTATATTGGGGTTTTCTCTTTCTTCCTTTCTTTTTTTTTTTTTTTTTTTTTTTTTGGCCTTAATATTTTTTTCCAACTATGAAAGGCAAAATACTGTGAACATTTGAAACAATCTCAAATACCTTATCTTAGGGGAAAAAAATGCGTGTGTTACGCTATGGAAAGCCAAAATTTGTAACCAAAAGTTGAAGCTTATGTTCTCTTTCAAGACACATTTTATTAAAAGGAGGCTGAGAGCAGTGAGACACCTTTTGTGCCCTCTTTGCTTTTCTGTCTGTCGTTGCTAAAGAGGGTGTGGGTGGGTAACCTTGAGGAGAGAGTGCTGTAGTCCTCTGGCTTTAGAAGCAGGCCAAATGGTACCCTTTCACCTCTGCTACTAGAGATTATAAACTCTGTTCTACTGTGAGGAAGAAGATATCAGGCAGAGACACAACCTTACCTTAACAGGGACATAAAGAAAAATACTCTTATTTCATTGGCTTCTGAGAGGCTCTGTAACTGTCATCTCTACAGTGGAGACAGTGAAGTGCTCGCATGTGGAGGTCAGTTTGCATTTCAGTATGTTATGTAAGTGGGTCAGTGGGTCATTATACTTAAGTACCTTTAGTACTTTAAATTTTTTTTTTTACCCATGACCCCTAGCAGTTTTGTTTGTTTTGAGACAGGGTCTCACCATCTAGTCCTAGCCTGGACTATAGCATTTATGTAGAGCAGTCTGGCCTTGAACTCAGAGATCCATCTACTTCTGCCTCCCAAGATTGTAGTTTTCATTTGAATCATATACTCTGTGGTGTTAAGTCCTATCTTGTAAATACTCATGTACATAGTAACAATTATCCACTATGCAAGAGTGTACACTGTGACCTCACTCAGGTCCACAGCTTCCGCTGAGTCTCTGCCTTTGCCTGAGCCCAGGATTACATCACTCATCTTTCTTTCCATCCTCGAGAGCTTTTATTTCGTTTCTTTTGCTCTGCACTGTCCAAAGGAACATTCAGTTGAGATCATGGCCTGCGTTTAGACTACTGAAGAGGGAGGTTGCTTTGCTGGTCACTTGCCTTCTTGACCTCTTGATTCTCTGTGACTTTTCTACCTCCATCCCAAGGCTTAGAAGATTTTGTAAGATTCTGTTCTACATTTGTCTTCCAGTTAAGGAGGAAGTGTTTTTGTTTTTTGTTTGTTTGTTTGTTTTGTACTAAAGGAAGATTGTAGTTTACTCGTCTGCATCCTTTTTCAAGCAGAATGCTTTCCAGCGCAGTATGTCTTGGTAATTGCTTGTGGTTTGTGTGTCTGCCAGGTCTATTCTGAATGAAGGGTTGCACATGGAGGCCAGTTTGGTCATCTACATCTACACCTTCCCTTCCCTTTCCTAATCAACAAGCTTGAAGTGAACACTTTCGCACATAACCCTTTTAGTCTGTGTGGTGGCTTGAATATGCTTGGCCCATGGGAAGTGTTACGATTAGGAGATGTGGCCTTGTTGGAGGAACTGTGTCACTGTATAGGTGGGCTTTGAGAGCTCCTAGTGCTCACGCTCCACCTAGTGCGGAAGAATCAGTCTTCTCCTTGCTGCCTTCAGATCAAGATGGAGAACTCTCAGTTTCTTCTCCAGCACTGTGTCTGCCTGGATGCTGCCATGCTCTCACCATGATGGTAATGGACTGAACCTCTGAAACTGTAAGCCAACCCCATTAAATGTTGTCCTTTAAGAGTTGCCTTGGCCATGGTGTCTCTTCACAGCAGTAAACCCCTAAGACTGTGAAGATGACATAGGTATATCTCTTATCTCAGGTAAAATTGCTATATTGAATCATTGGAGACATTTATTTTTGTTTATATTTTACTAGATATTGCCAGACTTCTCTATAAATAAATAGCACCCAGTTTATAATTCTACTAACTATATAGGAATGCCTATTTCTTATCACAGGAACACGGTGTGGGGGGTGTGTTCAATGTCTTCATTCTCTGACATCTTCCTGTGTTGTCTTGAATTCCTTTGCTTCAGTCAGGCAGCTAGACCTTCACTCTATTCTTTTTGAATGACTGTCCTCAAACCTGGGCTTTAGTACCATTATCTTGACAAATCTCAGGTTGATCACTATCTTCACCATTTCATACTGACAATTGGGCTGTCTCATAGCCATGTTCTTGGTACTGTTAACATACAGAAAACCAAGGATTTTTTCCTGGTTGCAAATGGGCTTCATTTTTGTTTTTGTTCTCTATTCAACCTACCATCTGCATTTACACTCTTGTGAAGGCTGTGGTAGGTGACTTGATGCCTAGATTTTGGAACTACACTGTTTCTGGTTGTGAGTTCAAAGCTTCTGACTATATGCTTGGAAACTTAATCTCTGAAGTCTCAGTTTCCCCATTTGAGAATTTAATGATAATTAAGACTATAGAGTTGTAGTGAGAAGTTAATAAGTTAATATGTAACAAGGGTATAGGGGAATGCTTACAGCACGGCATAATATGCAAAGCTTATATGTTTATTATATATGTGTTTATTTTTTATTGAAAATAATTTTCACACAAAGTATTCTGATTCCCTGTCCCATTTCCTCCCAGATCGTCCCATATCCTTACCCAACAAGACCAAACATGCATACACATACAAACAAAACACAAAATTAAAAACCATAGCATACAAACAAAAGACCAGTAAGCTTTCTTTAAAAAGCCCAAACAAAGGAAGATAAGACAGAAAAATCTACAAAAAATACTATTCAGTTTGTTTTGTGTTGGCCATTTATTCCTGGCATGGGCCTGCCATTAGTGTGTTTTATATACCCACTGAGACAGACTTCTCTGGAGAAAACTATCGTAGTCAGTGTTCTATTGCAGTGAAGAGATACCATGCCCATAGCAGCTCTTATAAAGGAAAGCATTTAGTTAGTGCTGCTTACAGTTTCATAAGATTAGTTCATTGCCTTCATGGTGGGGAGAGCGGTGTATGCAGTCAGACATGGTGCTGGAGAAACATCTGAGAGTCCTGCATCAGGATCTAAAGGCAGCAGGAAAAAAGAACCATTAAGGACTGGCTTGGACTTTTGAAATTCCAAAGCCCATCCCTGGTGGCATACTTCCTTTAACAAGGCCACACCTCCTAATCCCTCTCAAGTAATACCACTTGGTCATTTGATGACCAAGCATTTAATTTATGAACCTATGAGGCCATTTTCATTTAAACCCCTGAAGCTATTTTTTTCCCCTTTGAGCAGTTAACAGTTGGAGACAGCTTCTTTGTTAAGGATTGGAGCTCGTGTGTTCTTCCCCCTCTCAACATTCTGGCCTGCTGGCTCGAATCTGTGCAGCCCTCTGTGTCTTCCCATGGTCTCTGATTTCATGTTTCAGTCATGTGTCTAGAAGGCCTTGTTTCCTTGTCTTCCATCCCCTCTGGCTCTTAATTTTTCTGCCTCCTCTTCCTCATAGTTCCCTGAGCCCTGAGGGGAGGGGTTGGTGAAGACCTCCCATTTAGGACTGAGTGTTTCAAAATCTCTTACTCTACACATTGTCTGGCTGGGGGTCTCTTTATTTGTTACTATCTCCTGCAAGAGGAAGCTTCTCAGATGATGGCCTAGTGAGGCACTGGCCTATACGTGTATTAGAATATCTTAAGGAACATTTTGTTTTTGTGTTCCTTTAGTGGAACATAATAGTATTTGGTTTTCTTTTTTCTTTTCTTTTTTTGCACCCTGGGCCTATGTAGTCTCAGGTTCTAGGTCACCCAAGCAGTGTCAGGTGTGGGTTCCATCTTGTGGAGTGGGCCTTAAATCCAATCAGACTGTGGTTGGTTACCCTTGATGTTTGTACCACTATTGCACCAGTGAGTCATGCAGGCGGTCACCATTGTAGATTGCAGGGTTTGTAGTGGGGTCTTTTCTCTTAATGTGCAAATTACTTCCTAGTATCATGGATACTGGTCAGTGGGGGTGAAGGCCCTAGTTGGGTACCAGCTTAACTTCTCAGCATTCAGTGAGATACGTTAAGTGTTGTCTTCAGCAATGGGGCCTTACCGTCGGTTTGTGGAGAACAAGCATTAATCAGCCTTGGCAACAGCCTGAGCTGTTTTGGGGTTCCCATGGGGCCCCTTTGGCCAAACTCAATTATATTTAGTCCATATCTGGCACTGGAAGTCTCACTTGGTAAAAGTTGTTGAGTTGAAGCACTGTCTCCTCCATAGCTTGGTGACTTTATATTTCTTTTATATGTGTATATATTTTAAGAAGCTTCTACAGTAGTGGGTCTTCATGTGTCCCCTCAAATGGCCCCTAGTGTGTGTCCCTCCAGTATTCTCTCCTTTATTTCCATCTTTCCTCCCTCTCCCTGGGTGATTCTCATTCTACTTTCCCTCCGTCTCTCCATTACTATATATTCTATTTCCTCTTCCTTGGGAGAGCCTCCCCTCCCCCCAGTCCCTTACTCTATACCTAAATTCTGTGGTTATATGAATTACAGCATGCCTATTGAAGGCTTAAAAGCTATTGAATGTATGTAATATAACACATAAAACATACATATATACATACAAAATTTGTTATTTTGAGTCTGGGTTACATCACTGCAGATGATTTTTTTCTAACTACATCCATTTACCTGGGAATTTCATTTTTTAAAAAGATTTATTTATTTAATGTATTTGCGTACACTGTAACTGTCTTAGACACACCAGAAGAGGGTGTCAGATCTCCTTACAGATGGTTGTGAGCCACCATGTGGTTGCTGGGAATTGAACTCAGGACCTCTGGAAGAGCAGTCAGTGCTCTTAACCACTGAGCCATCTTTTCAGCCAGAATTTGATTTTTAACAGCGGAGTAATATTGCATTGTGTAAGTGTACCACATTTTTATTATCCATTCATCTGTTGATGGATGTCTAGGTTGTTTCTAATTTCTGCTTATTAAGAATAGAACACATGGATGAGCAAGAGTCTCTGTGGTAGAGTATAGAGTCCTTTGAGTCTATGGCCCACTATATATTTTATTCACTTCACAGTCCATGTCATTATCTATTCTCACAGATTCTAACAGGCATTTTCTGCAGTTGTCTTCTTTCTCCTCTTCCTCGTGCCCCTGGTATATTTTACCGGAACAATTGTGATAGCCCAACTTTTTTTCTGTAGAAAGTGTTAACAGTATTTCTAAAACCCAGCACCGAGCTTTGTTCCTTGATCCCAGCTGGACTTGACTCTCTCTGCTTATGCAGCACCCTGTTTCTGCAGCACCCTGTTTCTGCTTTTGTCAATGAATGTTTCTTGCCTGATTGGACGTGGCAGTTCTGGTGAGAACACCACTTCTCTAACATCTGTCTGATCTAAGTTCCAGTTTCTTGATGAGTTGACACATAGCCCTTCCTTGCACCCTTTCACTAACTGAGGAAAGAGAATCATATACCTCTGATGTTGAAGCCAGGATAGTAACAGCTGAGAATGGTAGGCAAGGTTTTCTCCTGTGGAAAGAGCTGAGAGATCGCAGCTCCTTGGCATTGAACTTGCTGACTGTACTCAAGGCTTCCTTGTGTTACAGTTACTTCTGGCAAGGCTGCCTCTTTCTAAATTATCCTTAGCCAGTCTCACAGTCGTGAAACACATGACAAATTCTAGATCAGTGCTTCTCAGCCTTCCTAATGCCATGGCCTTTTAATATAGTCTCTCACGCAGTGGTTATTTTTGTTGTTACTTCACAACTGTAATTTTGCTACTGTTATGAATCATAATGTGAATATCTGATATGCAGGATATCTGATGTGTAATACCTCCCCAAAGGGGTTGTGACCAACAGGTTGAGAATCACTGTTTGAGATCGTCATCCTCTATTGATTCCCATCTTGAAGATCATAATAAACTTTATACTTTCAACCATAGATTCAAAGTCAAAACCTAAAGTCTTTACGGAATATTATTCTTTCTGTCTGTCTTTCTGTCTGTCTGTCTCTCTCTCTGTCTCTGTCTCTCTCTCTCTCTCTATCTCTCTCTCTCTCTCTCTCTCACACACACACACACACAGAGAGAGAGAGAGAGAGAGAGAGAGAGAGAGAGAGAGAGAGAGAGAGAGAGAGATCTAAGTAGAAACTACCTGGACCTCATTGGTAGGCTCTGTATTCTCTTATAGAGCATCAACAGTCAACATCGTCAACACAAGTCAGCATCCAGTGAGGCCACTCTGTTGGGGATGAAAAGAAATAAAGTTCTCTCCATGTCTATAAGCTTGCCTAACTATAGACATAAGGATCTCTCTGGGCCAGGAGGGCCCAGTAGAAGCCAGCCAGGCCATCCTGCCTCACCAGGTGGGTGCCACTACAAAGAACAAATGAATGGTCAAGAGAGATGTGGGAAAGAGAATGGAGCGATACACACAATGTGAAGAGAGGTGGAACTGGAGACGTGACAGTAGCGACAGATGTTAGGGCTGAGGTTGGTAGCAGAACAGCATGTCCTTGCCCAGTAGGGTTAGCACGGTGGTGTATACCAACCTGGAGTTTACACAGATACAGACTCAGTTCCAGAACACACCATCCAGCATGAGGGATTTCAATGGGTCTGGGCAACAGTGGAGACCCAAGATGAAGAACAGCTCAGTTTTGAATTGGACCTCCTTGAAGGATCGCTGTGGTCTGTGATATCACTGGAAGCCATGTTGGTGTCTGTGGTCCATGCTGCTGCCCCAGGCCATGATGAAGCCTGAGATCCATAGGGGCGTATGCAGTCTGACTGAAGCCTTGGTGATGTGCTTGGGCTTTGCTGCCTGGGGAGTAGGGATGTTGGTGTGAGTGGCCTGAGGCCTGTGGTACATGCTGCTGCTGAGGGCCATGAGTGGGTGGTGGTCCTGATAAGGTCTGTGGCCATGTTGATGTCTGTGGGCTGTGCTGCTACTGGGGGCTATGATGAAGTGAGTGGCCCATGCAACTGCCTCGGGCCATGCTGATGTCCTTGGTTCATGCTGCCACTTAGGGCCACGTGTGGGTCAGAGGTCCTGATGCATTCTGGGTCAGGGTTGTCTGTGATCCATGTTACCACCTAAGGCCATGTGGATGCCTATGATCTATGCTGTGTCCTGAAGCCTTGTTAATACCTATGAGCCATGTTGCTTTGAGGGACATGCTGATACGAGTGGCCAGAGCAGCCACCTGGGCCACATTGATGTCCTTGGTCTGTCCTGCTATTGAGGGTCATGTCAGGTCTGTGGTTCTACTGCAGCTGGGGTCTGCCTTGATGCCTGTGGTCTGAATTACCACCAAAGACTAGGAGAGGACTGTGGTCTATGCTGTTGCCTGAGGCCATTTCTAGGTCCCTGGGCTGTGCTGCTGCTGCTGCTGCTGCTGCTGCTGCTGCTGCTGCTGCTGCTGCAGACATGCTAATCTGGGCGACCCGACCCGTGCTGCTACCCAGAGGCCATGATAGTGTCCAGGCCTGCCACCAGGGATCATATCTGGATCCGTGGTCCTACTGCAGCCAAGCTCTGGGTTGATGTTCACAGCCTGTGCTATCTACTGCCAAAAATCCTGTGAACCACCACAGTCCATGCTGCAGCCTGAAGCCATGTTGTCGTCTGAGGGCTGTGCTGCTGGGGACCATATTGATGTGAGTGGCCTGTGTTCCTACCAGAGGCCATGTAGCTGTCCGTGGTCCAGGCTGTCTCCGAGGGCCTTGTATGGGTCTGTGGTCCTAATGCATTTAGGGCCGTGATTGTGGTCTGTGCTGTTGTCAGAAACCACATAGAAGCCCAGGATCCATGCTCCCACTGACTCTCTCGCAGCGATATTGATGACTGCAGATGTACAGTTGGGAAAGATGAACATGGGAGGCTTCCATGAGCTTCTCCCCATCCCTGAGAATAAATAACAGTCTGAACAGGAAGCCATTGAAGAGAACTCTTTAAAAGTGTGGTAAGGATGTTGAAGTGTAGCCCTCCCCAATTGATGGCTTCTGGTGGAGGTGCAGGAGGGGAAGGACTCAGTTCTATTTAAGGTGCAGGCCACTGAATTTGACCATGTTCCAGTGAGCATATAGACAACACAATTTGGGCTTGTCTTAAAACATTTTTTTAAAGATTTATTTATTTATTATATATGAGCACACTGTAGCTGTCTTCAGACACACCAGAAGAGGGCATCAGATCTCATTATGAGATGGTTGTGAGCCACCATGTGGTTGTTGGGATTTGAACTCAGGACCTCTGAAAGAGCAGTCAGTGCTCTTATCCACTGAGTTATCTCTCCAGCCCTAAGATTTTTTATTATTCTTTTACTTACTTTTTGCAGGGGGGGATTCTCAAGGGTTGGAGGAGGATATGGAAGAATTGGGAAGTATTGGGATGCATGATGTGAAATTCCCAAAGAACCAATAAAAATATTACATTTAAAAAGGTCTACTGTAGAGCTCAAGAAGGCCGAGCGTTCCCTCTTGGATTGTGTAAGTGCTGCTTTGCTAAGTGGGCTTTGCCTTTATTCCCTTCATCTGGCCCTATTAACAGTAATAACATTTCCCAAACACTGTTTTATGCTCTCCTGTGAGCTTCTTATCTAGGACAAAGCCCCCTCCTGGAACCCTACTGAAGTTTAATAATAACGACAATCCTACTCTAAGCCCATGAGTCCTTTCGGAGACTGTCCTACTCAGAGGCTTGCCATTCCTCCTGTGTGCTTACTCATGGCTGGCGGTATATGAGAAGCTCAGCTTGGCTAATGTGAGTTCCTTTTGACTTTGCTTGGGGGCCATCCATCTATAAAACATTGATTTCTTTTTTAAAGAAAGGTTTTGTTTTTATTTATGTGTATCTGTGTGATGAGTGTCTTTGGAAACTAGAAGAAAACATAGAAACCCCGGCAACTGGAATTAAAAGTGGTCATGATCCACCAATGTGGGTGCTGGGAAAGAAACAAGAAGTGCTCTTAGCCTCTGAGCCATCTCTCCAGTCCTTGCTACATGGAACATGTAAGACAGTTCTTTTAGTACAGTTTAATTTAAGATCTATTCACGCACACACATGCACTTATGTGTGTGTGTGTGTGTGTGTGCGTGCGCGTGCCACAACACACATGTGCAGGTCAGAGGATAGCTTTGTGGAGCTGGTTCTCTACCATGTGGATTGTGGGGAGAGAACTCAGGTCATCAGGCTTGTGTGGCAAGTGCCTATACCCACTGAGTCATCCTACTGGTCCTTTTTGGTTCTTTTGAGACAGGATTTTCCTGTAGTTAGAGGACCTGGAGCTCCCAATCCTCTTTTGGGATTACAGGATGTGTCATGATTCTTGGCCTTAAACTAGTTCTAAGAATTGTTCATTAGACTCAGCCTTTAAAAACACTTGTATTTGGGGCAGTGTTGTAGGAACTTCTACTTTACAACTGCAGTTAAAGGGACCGATCAAATAAACGCTGGTTTTCATTTCCAACTACATTGTCATTGGAATGAGTCACATCAGACGTAAAGACAAGACAGAAAGGCCCCTCCCAAGACATTTGTGCCACAGGCTAACTTAAATAGTATTTTCCTTTTAAAGACAATAATATTTCAACTACACTCCTTAGGGGCTGTCTCCAGGAAATGTAATAAAAGCTCTCATTTCCACACATTTGGTTAAAACCTGAAGGTGGCAGCCAGCTCCTACAAGATACATGTGCTTGGTTTAGAATTTGGATTTTTCCTCCTAATTATTCCAAATCTTGTAATGAGGCTACAGTTGAATTTAATCCTATTGCATACTAATTAAGGGATATTCAGGGAGACGATGAAGTTCTAAACAAGGATTATATTTTATTACTGTTTACTAACTGAAGAGAATCCGCCATGTTAAAGGCTTAGAGAAGTTGCAGCCAATTATTGCTTTGGAGTTACTATAGAAACAAAGTATTCAGTTAAACAAAGAAATGCTAGAACTTTCATACAGATGAAAGTGCTTTGAGGGGATGTGGCAGGAATACAGTTCATATTTGTCTATTGATTCAATAACCATGTTAAGGGTTTTTGCTCCACACTTCCCTGATTTTATCTGTGAAATCGTTAAAATAAATTTGCTTTTAAAAATGACCTTTTAATAAAAGACATCTGCTTTGTAGACCTAATCATCTGCTTAACATCATTAGATTTTCTAGGATATTGTTAGGAGCATCATTAGCTTTGCTTTCTTCTGTGACACAGGGTCTTACCTTGTTGCCCAATCCGGCCTTGAGCACCCAATCCTTCCACCGTAGCCTCCTGGGTGCATTGCAAGTGTGAGCTCTCACACACAGCCCTAACTGACAATGCAGACATTTCACACACAGCAAATTAATATGTATTTTATTGTAACAAGAATTATTTCATGGTTTAAAAAAAAATCTCTCAGTGCTGGGATGCGGTGCGGGGCCTTGACATGTTAAGTGAGTGCTCCCTGAGCTTCATTCCTTTTTTTTTTTTTTTTATTATTAACTTGAGTATTTCTATGTACATTTGGCAAACATCCCTTCCCTCCACCCCCTTCCTTATGGTGTTCCCTCCCCACCCTCCCCCATTGCCGCCCTCCCCCGACAGTCTAGTTCACTGGGGGTTCAGTCTTAGCAGGACCCAGGGCTTCTCCTTCCACTGGTGCTCTTACTAGGATATTCATTGCTACCTATGAGGTCAGAGTCCAGGGTCAGTCCATGTATAGTCTTTAGGTAGTGGCTTAGTCCCTGGAAGCTCTGGTTGCTTGGCATTGTTGTACATATGGAGTCTCAAGCCCCTTCAAGCTCTTCCAGTTCATTCTCTGATTCCTTCAACGGGGTCCTGTTCTCAGTTCAGTGGTTTGCTGCTGGCATTCTCTGTATTTGCTGTATTCTGGCTGTGTCTCTCAGGTTCGATCTACATCCGGCTCCTGTCGGTCTGCACTTCTTTGCTTCATCCATCTTGTCTAATTGGGTGGCTCTATATGTATGGGCCACATGTGGGGCAGGCTCTGAATGGGTGTTCCTTCAGTCTCTGTTTTAATCTTTGCCTGTCTCTTCCCTGCCAAGGGTATTCTTGTTCCCCTTTTAAAGAAGGAGTGAAGCATTCACATTTTGATCATCCGTCTTGAGTTTCATTTGTTCTAGGCCACTAGGGTAATTCAAGCATTTGGGCTAATAGCCACTTATCAGTGAGTGCATACCATGTATGTCTTTCTGTGATTGGGTTAGCTCACTCAGAATGATATTTTCCAGTTCCAACCATTTGCCTACGAATTTCATAAAGTCGTTGTTTTTTATAGCTGAGTAATATTCCATTGTGTAGATGTACCACATTTTCTGTATCCATTCCTCTGTTGAAGGGCATCTGGGTTCTTTCCAGCTTCTGGCTATTATAAATAAGGCTGCGATGAACATAGTGGAGCACGTGTCTTTTTTATATGTTGGGGCATCTATGGGTATATGCCCAAGAGGGGTATAGCTGGATCCTCAGGCAGTTCAATGTCCAATTTTCTGAGAAACCTCCAGACTGATTTCCAGAATGGTTGTACCAGTCTGCAACCCCACCAACAATGGAGGAGTGTTCCTCTTTCTCCACATCCTCGCCAGCATTTGCTGTCACCTGAGTTTTTGATCTTAGCCATTCTCACTGGTGTGAGGTGAAATCTCAGGGTTGTTTTGATTTGCATTTCCCTGATGACTAAAGATGTTGAACATTTCTTTAGGTGTTTCTCAGCCATTCGGCATTCCTCAGCTGTGAATTCTTTGTTTAGCTCTGAACCCCATTTTTAATAGGGTTATTTGTCTCCCTGCGTCTAACTTTTTGAGTTCTTTGTATATTTTGGATATAAGGCCTCTATCTGTTGTAGGATTGGTAAAGATCTTTCCCAATCTGTTGGTTGCCGCTTTTGTCCTGACCACAGTGTCCTTTGCCTTACAGAAGCTTTGTAGTTTTATGAGATCCCATTTGTCGATTCTTGATCTTAGAGCATAAGCCATTGGTGTTTTGTTCAGGAAATTTTTCCAGTGCCCATGTGTTCCAGATGCTTCCCTAGTTTTTCTTCTATTAGTTTGAGTGTGTCTGGTTTGATGTGGAGGTCCTTGATCCACTTGGACTTAAGCTTTGTACAGGGTGATAAGCATGGATCGATCTGCATTCTTCTACATGTTGACCTCCAGTTGAACCAGCACCATTTGCTGAAAATGCTATCTTTTTTCCATTGGATGGATTTGGCTCCTTTGTCAAAAATCAAGTGACCATAGGTGTGTGGGTTCATTTCTGGGTCTTCAATTCTATTCCATTGGTCTATCTGTCTGTCTCTGTACCAATACCATGCAGTTTTTATCACAATTGCTCTGTAATACTGCTTGAGTTCAGGGATAGCGATTCCCCCAGAAGTCCTTTTATTGTTGAGCATAGTTTTAGCTATCCTGGGTTTTTTGTTATTCCAGATGAATTTGCAAATTGTTCTGTCTAACTCTTTGAAGAATTGGATTGGTATTTTGATGGGGATTGCATTGAATCTGTAAATCGCTTTTGGCAGAATGGCCATTTTTACTATATTAATCCTGCCAATCCATGAGCATGGGAGATCTTTCCATCTTCTGAGGTCTTCTTCAATTTCTTTCTTCAGAGTCTTGAAGTTCTTGTTGTACAAATCTTTTACTTGCTTGGTTAAAGTCACACCGAGGTACTTTATATTATTTGGGTCTATTATGAAGGGTGTCGTTTCCCTAATTTCTTTCTCGGCTTGCTTCTCTTTTGTGTAGAGGAAGGCTACTGATTTATTTGAGTTAATTTTATACCCAGCCACTTTGCTTGAAGTTGTTTATCAGCTTTAGTAGTTCTCTGGTGGAACTTTTGGGATCACTTAAATATACTATCATATCATCTGCAAATAGTGATATTTTGACTTCTTCTTTTCCGATCTGTATCCCCTTGACCTCCTTTTTGTTGTCTGATTGCTCTGGCTAGAACTTCAAGAACTATATTGAATAAGTAGGGAGAGAGGGGCAGCCTTGTCTAGTCCCTGATTTTAGTGGGATTGCTTCAAGTTTCTCTCCATTTAGTTTAATGTTAGCCACTGGTTTGCTGTATATGGCTTTTACTATGTTTAGGTATGGGCCTTGGATTCCTATTCTTTCCAGGACTTTTATCATGAAGGGGTGTTGAATTTTGTCAAATGCTTTCTCAGCATCTAATGAAATGATCATGTGGTTTTGTTCTTTCAGTTTGTTTATATAATGGATCACGTTGATGGTTTTCCAGATATTAAACCATCCCTGCATGCCTGGGATGAAGCCTACTTGATCATGGTGGATGATTGTTTTGATGTGCTCTTGGATTCGGTTTGCCAGAATTTTGTTGAGTATTTTTAAGTCCGATGTTCATAAGGGAAATTGGTCTGAAGTTCTCTTTCTTTGTTGGGTCTTTTGTGGTTTAGGTATAAGAGTAATTGTGGCTTCATAGAAGGAGTTCGGTAGTGCTCCATCTGTTTCAATTTTGTGGAATAGTTTGGATAATATTGGTATGAGGTCTTCTATGAAGGTCTGATAGAATTCTGCACTAAACCCGTCTGACCTGGGCTCTTTTTGGTTGGGAGACCTTTAATGACTGCTTCTATTTCCTTAGGAGTTATGGGGTTGTTTAACTGGTTTATCTGTTCCTGATTTAACTTCGGTACCTGGTATCTGTCTAGGAAATTGTCCATTTCCTGCAGATTTTCAAGTTTTGTTGAGTATAGGCTTTTATAGTAAGATCTGATGATATTTTGAATTTCCTCTGAATCTGTAGTTATGTCTCCCTTTTCATTTCTGATTTTGTTAATTTGGACACACTCTCTGTGTCCTCTCGTTAGTCTGGCTAAGGGTTTATCTATCTTGTTGATTTTCTCAAAGAACCAACTTTTGGTTCTGTTGATTCTTTCTATGGTCCTTTTTGTTTCTACTTGGTTGATTTCGGCTCTGAGTTTGATTATTTCCTGCCTTCTACTCCTCCTGGGTGTATTTGCTTCTTTTTGTTCTAGAGCTTTTAGGTGTGCTGTCAAGCTGCTGACATATGCTCTTTCCTGTTTCTTTCTGCAGGCACTCAGCGCTATGAGTTTTCCTCTTAGCACAGCTTTCATCGTGTCCCATAAGTTTGGGTATGTTGTACCTTCATTTTCATTAAATTCTAAAAAGTTTTTAATTTCTTTCTTTATTTCTTCCTTGACCAGGTTATCATTGAGTAGAGCATTGTTCAATTTCCACGTATATGTGGGCATTCTTCCCTTATTGTTATTGAAGACCAGCTTTAGGCAGTGGTGGTCCGATAGCACGCATGGGATTATTTCTATCTTTCTGTACCTGTTGAGGCCCGTTTTTTGACAAATTATATGGTCAATTTTGGAGAAAGTACCATGAGGAGCTGAGAAGAAGGTATATCCTTTTGTATTAGGGTAGAACGTTCTATAAATATCCGTTAAGTCCATTTGGCTCATGACTTCTCTTAGTCTGTCTACGTCTCTGTTTAATTTCTGTTTCCATGATCTGTCCATTGATGAGAGTGGGGTGTTGAAGTCTCCTACTATTATTGTGTGAGGTGCAATGTGTGTTTTGAGCTTTAGTAAGGTTTCTTTTACGTATGTAGGTGCCCTTGTATTTGGGGCATAGATATTTAGGATTGAGAGTTCATCTTGGTGGATTTTTCCTTTGATAAATATAAAGTGTCCTTCCTTATCTTTTTTGATGACTTTTAGTTGAAAATTGATTTTATTTGATATTAGAATGGCTACTCCAGCTTGCTTCTTCCCACCATTTGCCTGGAAAGTTGTTTTCCAGCCTTTCACTCTGAGGTAGTGTCTGTCTTTGTCTCTGAGGTGTGTTTCCTGTAGGCAGCAGAATGCAGGGTCCTCGCTATGCATCCAGTTTGTTAATCTATGTCTTTTTTATTGGGGAGTTGAGGCCATTGATGTTGAGAGATATTAAGGAATAGTGATTATTGCTTCCTGTTATATTCATACGTGGATGTGTTATGTTTGTGTGTTTTTCTTCTCTTTGTTTTGTTGCCAAAACGATTAGTTTCTTGCCTCTTCTTGGGTATAGCTTGCCTCCTTATGTTGGGCTTTACCATTTATTATCCTTTGTAGTGCTGGATTTGTAGAAAGATATTGTGTAAATTTGGTTTTGTCATGGAATATCTTGGTTTCTCCATCTATGTTAATTGAGAGTTTTGCAGGATACAGTAGCCTGGGCTGGCATTTGTGTTCTCTTAGGGTCTGTATGACATCAGTCCAGGATCTTCTGGCCTTCATAGTTTCTGTCGAAAAGTCTGGTGTGATTCTGATAGGTCTGCCTTTATATGTTACTTGACCTTTTTCCCTTACTGCTTTTAATATTCTTTCCTTATTTTGTGCGTTTGGTGTTTTGACTATTATGTGACGGGAGGTGTTTCTTTTCTGGTCGAATCTATTTGGAGTTCTGTAGGCTTCTTGTATGCCTATGGGTATCTCTTTTTTTAGGTTAGGGAAGTTTTCTTCTATGATTTTGTTGAAGATATGTACTGGTCCTTTGAGCTGGGAGTCTTCACTCTCTTCTATACCTATTATCCTTAGGTTTGATATTCTCATTGAGTCCTGGATTTCCTGTATGTTTTGGACCAGTAGCTTTTTCCGCTTTACATTATCTTTGACAGTTGAGTCAATGATTTCTATGGAATCTTCTGCTCCTGAGATTCTCTCTTCCATCTCTTGTATTCTGTTGGTAAAGCTTGTATCTACAGCTCCTTGTCTCTTCTTTTGGTTTTCTATATCCAGGGTTGTTTCCATGTGTTCTTTCTTGATTGCTTCTATTTCCATTTTTAATTCCTTCCACTGTTTGATTGTGTTTTCCTTTAATTCTTTCAGTGATTTTTGTGTCTCCTCTGTATGGGCTTCTACTTGTTTATTTATGTTTTCCTGGAATTCTTTTCATGCATTTTTATATTCCTCTCTGTAGGCTTCTACTTGTTCTCTAAGGGAGTTCATCATGTCTTTCTTGAAGTTCTCCAGCATCATGATCAAATATGATTTTGAATCTAGATCTTGCTTTTCTGGTGTGTTTGGATATTCCATGTTTGTTTTGATGGGAGAATTGGGCTCGATGGTGCCATGTAGTCTTGGTTTCTGTTGCTTGGGTTCCTCGCTTGCCTCTCGCCATCAAATTATCTCTAGTGTTACTTTGTTCTGCTATTTCTGACAGTGGCTAAACTGTCCTATAGGCCTGTGTGTCAGGAGTGCTGTAGACCTGTTTTCCTCTCTTTCAGTCAGTTATGGGGACAGAGTGTTCTGCTTTCGGGCGTGTAGTTTTTCCTTTCTACAGGTCTTCAGCTGTTCCTGTGGACCTGTGCCTTGAGTTCACCAGGCAAGTCACTTGCAGCAGATAGGTTAGTCTTACCTGTGGCCCCGAGGCTCGAGTTCGCTCGCGGGGTTCTGCCCACGGGCTCTCCGCGGTGGCAGCGACCGGGGAGAACTGCGCCGCCCCTTCCGGGGGCCTCCCTGCACCCGGGACCCAGATGGCCCCCAGTGCTTTTCTCCCGTCTTCTTCCTTCAAGAACAAGAAGCGTCTCAGGCAGGGCTCCTGCTGCCCCTGGGCCCTCCCCCACAGGAACCCAGAGGCCTTGTACAGTTTCCTCTTGGGTCAGGGATGTGGGCAGGGGTGGGCAGTGTTGGTGGTCTCTTCCGCTCTGCAGCCTCAGGAGTGCCCACCCGACCAGGCAGTAAGGTATCTCTCCCACGGGTTCTGGGAGCAGAGAGCTGCTGCGGGCCGGGATCCGCGGGTGTGGCTCATTCACTTTTACAGAAAGATCTACATTAGATTTTTTTCTTAAATTCTTACAGAATAAATATTATCATTGACCTATTTAGTTATGCCCAAAGTTATGGAAAGCTTTTAATGACCTCGGTTTATAGGCATAATATTATTAGAGTCTTAGAACTTAGGAAATACAGGTTTTCTAGAATTTTTCTACTGTAAATGCAAGTAAAGCAGCCTTACATTTTGTGTCCCATTATTTATGTGTGCATACCCATATACGGAGGTCAGAGATAACTTGTGGGAGTGTGTTCCCTCCTTCTGCCGTATGGGGCCCAAGGATTGAACACAAGCCACTGGGCTTGGTGGCAAGTGCTTTTCCTTGCTAAGCCATCTTGCCAGCCCCACAAAGTAGCTTTGAAATAAAGACATGATGGTGGTATTTTAGATGATCTTCTTTATGATTATGCTTACATAGGAATAAATAGTCTAGCAATAATTCATTCAAACAATCTGAGTTTTCATGATCCTATTTTGCTACTCCACCCGACTTCATACAATTTGCTTATTTTTTATGTGTATGTATATAGTGAGGATTCATGCATGTATGAGTGTGGAGGTTAGAGGATAATTCATGGAGTCAGTTATGTTCCTCCGCTCTGTGAAATCAACTTAGATCATCAGACTTGGTAGCAAGTGCCCTTACTCACCAAAATAGTCCACTAACCTCTTAATTCTCTTTTAAATCGAAGTTCATAGAATAGTAGTCAATGACATTATTAGCAACATACAAACTTAATTTTAATAATTCCAGGAATTGGCGCTGGAGAGATGGCTCTGTGGCTAAGGGTACCTGCCGCTCTCCTAGAAGACCTAGGTCCTCATCGCTCACATGGCTGCTCTTGACTGTGTATCCCCAGTACTAGAATCCACCACCCTCTTCTGGCACCTGTGTACACTTGGTGCACAGATCTGTTTGCAGGCAAAATACCTGTCCATGTACAAATAAGTCTTTTAAAAGATTCCAGGATATAATTTTTATGCTTTCTTATAGTAATGACTCTTTTTTTTTTCTTATAAGGATATTTAATTGGGAATGGCTTACAGGCTCAGAGGTTCAGTCCATTATCATCAAGGCAGGAATATGGCAGCATCCAGGCAGGCGTGGTGCAGGAGGAGCTGAGAGTCCTACATCTTCATCTGAAGGTTGCTAGTAGAATATTGGCTTTCAGGCAGCTAGGATAAGGGTCTTAAAAGCCCATACCCAGAGCGACACACCTACTCCAACAAGGCCACACCTCTAATAGTGCCACTCCCTGGGCCAAGCATATGCAAACCATAGTCCTGATTCTTAGGTGGTAGACATGTGGGACAGCACCTGAAAGGTGGCGGGTGGCCCAGCGCCTGTTCAGTCTCACTGAGGAGAGATGCTGATTGGCCACCCTGTACCTCGGGTTGTGTGCTTGTCCACGTGGACACCTAATATAGTAATTTGGAGCTACGACTGTACATAATGCAAAGTTTGAGGACAGGTATTCTAGCAACTTTCTCAGTAGTTAGAAGTGACTTCTCTGTTCGAATTGTGTGGATTTGTTTGTAATATTTGAAAACGAACTTAGAAAGGAAAGGTTTAAACGTTAGGTTAAAATTTAGAATTGCCTGACTTATGGGGCTTGAAGTCCATTTTGTCAGTTGGAGCACATAATTGGGACTGCAGTATAACCATGTGTGAACTACGTAAACCCTGTGTACCAGCGCGTTCTGCAGTATTTTTATTTTTATTTGGTTTTTTTTAACTGCAGTGACTAACAGTGACCACCAGCAGAGGGCACTTTGGCCTCTTAAGTTACAATGCCAGGTAGTTGGAGAACAGACTGCTTATATAGTAGAAAGGACATATCTGAGACCTCTCAATTTCCTGTCATTTCCTGGATCAGGTAATGAACCCTGGGACTAAGGAGGGACTGGTCACCTGAAAACCCCTGAGCACTGTGAGTTCAGTCTCGAGAATGAGTGAGATACGTTCCTGAACGAGCGAATGGGAGGACTGGAAGCTCGCTGGATTTTCTCACCCTTTCAACCCCTTCCCAGGGCCAGACGTTCTCCCCTAGGCATCTGGAATGGAGTCCAGGGATAAAAGGGTTTGGTTTCACAGACTTAGTAGATAGGGAGCAAACCCCAAGATGAAGCTGCAGGGTCAGTGCTAAGGAAGCCTTTTGGGTGAACAAGGGCAGAGCTTTTCCAAACCGTTTGATTGGTCCCTGCATCCTAAGGACACCTTTATGCACTCATACATGCACCACACACACACATTAAACACAATCCTCTCATGTTATATTTACTTTTATTGTATTTGTTGGTCTGCTAAAGGATCAGAAGTCATAAATTAAGTTTGTGCTTTTATATGGGCTGCCACTGGGTCTGGGCAGATTTAGGGTCTGCCTTCCTCCTTTAAATAATTGGCTTAAGAAAATCCCTCACAGCATCTTGGTCTTAATTGATCCCAAATGTAGTCAAGTTTACTAAGATTATGCATCCCACTCACAATTCGTGATAAAGGTGTGTGCAATTTAAATATAGTTAATTGAAATGCAGAGAGTGAATTAAACTGACTGTGGTGGCTCAAACCTATAATCCTGGCCCTTGGGAGGCTGAAGCAAGAGCATTAACAGTTCAAGACCAGCCTGTGCTGTAATATAAGAATCCATCTAACAAACAAACAAACAGAAGTAAAAGTGTAAAAAGAAAATAAATTTAATTATAAAATGTTTAAGTTATAAGATATTTAATCTTATATAATACTTTAGAAAAGAACTATATTTTAATTTTGCTCCCTAAAAGAGGATAAGGTTGTGGTGACTAAAATGACGAAGAAAGACTTTCAGATCAGACAGGTAAATACTATTTTTTTTAACCGTATGTCTGAGACCAACAGATGGTAGCAACGCCATTTTTAAATTATAACGCTTTGTTTTGTAGGCTACAAATATAACTTCAGTGTGAGGTGCTGTTTCTTGCTAAATCTCCACGGTTCTTTAGAATTATCTTTGCAACAACAGTGTAAAACAAACCACACTATGATCTGTCCTGACATTAGCAGACTGAGTCAAGATTGGCTCATGTTACTGAGGAGTGAGCTTTCTGACACAGATGTTGATTGATGTTGTTGTTGTTAATGACAGATGAAACAAGGTAAGCAGGCCAGGTACTGAGAGCTGTCTGTGTCACTGGTAGGATGAGACGTTACTGCTTAGGCAGGCTTACTGCTCTTCCAGAGGACCCAAGTTCAGGGCCCAGTACCTACGTTGTTAGCTCCTAATTGACTGTAACTCCATCTCCAGGGTATTTGACACCTCTCTGGACTCTTCAGCATGTTACTCACACACCTCAACCCTTACCCCCCATTTACACATAATTTCCAAAAATAAAATAAGTCTTAAAAGGATGAGCAGTTCACTCACTTGTCAATGATGTAGGAACTTCAATGAATTAAGTAATAGCTTTCAAATATTTTCTCATTTGGGGGATGCTACTTATAATGGTTACAGCACAATGCACTTTCAAGTTTAATTTTCTTGGGATAATGTTGCCTTCCTTCAACTCTTTACGCTAAGACTATCATGGTCAACAAAAACATTAGTCTTGATGTCTAGCCTTCACTGACTTCCTTAGTGTAGACAGTTCCGCTATGGATGATTTGAAGCTACTGACAGGATGCCACTGAATATGGTGTTGATAAGAGAAATGTAAGCTAGGACACACACAATGCCAACACTCAGGAGCTCGGGTTCAAGGTCTACCTGATCGACTGTCTTAGTCGGGGTTTCTATTCCTATACAAACATCATGACCAAGAAGCAAATTGGGGAGGAAAGGGTTTATTCAGCTTACATTTCCAGGTTGCTGTTTCATCACCAAAGGAAGTCAGGACTGGAACTCAAGCGGGTCAGGAAGCAGGAGCTGATGCAGAGGCCATGGAGGGATGTTACTTACTGGCTTGCTCAGCTTGCTTTCTTATAGAACTCAGGACCACCAGCCCAGGGATGGCACCACCCACAATGGGCTGGGTCCTCCCCCCTGGATCACTAGTTGAGAAAATGCCTTACAGCTGGGTCTCATGGAGGCATTTCTTCAACTGAGGCTCCTTTGTGATAATTCCAGCTTGTGTCAAGTTGACATCGACATAGCAAGACTAAGACCCTAAGCTCAACAACAGCAAAAGAAGAGATGCACATTATTATACTATTATGGAGTAATGTAGTATTATGCCAAACAGTGTTCTATATGTGTGTGTGTGCATGTGTATAAAATTATCATACATAAAAATATAATATATTGAAGTGTAGATAATAACATGTAGTAAAAATAATTAAGCAATGATAAGTTAGGCTGTATTTTCTTTGCTGTTAATATAGTTTATTTAATTCTGAGTCTTTATAACTTTAATAACAAGTAATTTAACAACCAGCTTGCAGATTTCCTGAAATTCTACTCTGCTGTGATATGGGAGGTGGCTTCTGCACACCACTGGTGAAGAGAGAGTAGAGCGTATGGTCCTTACTGGCGTTGACAGGCAAACAGTACAACTAGCAAATATATGATATATAAATATATAATATTAATAATGCTATTGGAGATGTTCAGCCATCTCACGGATCTTAGTAACTGCTCTTCCCAAAATTGAATTTTTCCCGAGACGGTTATGCAGTATGATAATCTCTCTCTCTCTCTCTCTCATGATGCTGGGTAGCAGCAGTAAGCTTTGGCTTCAGTTCTCCGTCAACCATGCAATCCCGTGGACAGATGGTGTCCTGTAGTATGCTGAGTTGCCTGTGTGTTTGGCATGCTGTTTCTTGTGTTTTTCTATTACGTCTATGTACGTGCCACAGTCAGCCCTTTTATCAAATCCCTCTCATGTTAATGATTCTTGGGGACAATGGGAACATGCTCTGAACATGTTTAAGGCAGAGTAGGCTAAGCCACAGTGCCCAGTAAGCTAATGTCCTAAATGCATTTTCAGCCTCAAGAAAGCTCACTGGGATAAAATGTTCTTGTCAATCACATGTGTATGGGATCACATGAAGGATACCAACATGCCCATTACCACAGGAGCTCTCAGAGTGCCTCCGCCAACCTTTCTCTCTGTAGCCCTGGCTGTCCTGGAACTCATTCTGTTAGCCTGGAACTCAGAGATCCAGCTGCCTCTGCCTCCCACGTGCTGGGTTACAGATCTGTGTCTCCCCGGGCCCCCAGCATTGATTGGCATTGAAGAGCTGTCCTCTCCCCACATCCCAGCCTTCAACCTCCTTCACCTTCCATGAGCACCAATCTGTTTTCCATTTCCATAACGTTTTCATTTAAAGATTATTTTGTAAATGAAAAATTTCAATGGATAACTTTTGGAAATTAGCTTTCCCACCCACTCAGCCTAACTCTCTGGATGTCCATCCTGATGGCTGTCTGTATTGGTAGCTGGCTTCATTTTTACTGCCGAGACAGAGAACTCACTGTCAAAACTTTTTTTAACCCTTACGTTTTTTTGAAATCCAACTTTTGTTGGCTATTATAAGTGAAACTGCTATAAATGTCCATGTCTAGGCTTTTCTTTTAATAAATATAAGTCATCTTGTCTCTGTACTACATGATAATGCTGAAGTATCTGGGCTGCTGGGTAGTTGAATGGTTAGCTCTTTGTGTAATTGACAAGCCTTCACAGAGGCTTCACTTTACACACTCACTTCTAATGCACGAGTAGCCCAGTCACTGCACATTTCCCTCATGTCACCTCCTCTCTTTTTGCCAGTCTTTCTTTGAGGCACATCGGTCTAACTATGTAACCCAGGCTGGTCTTAAACTTATTATCCTCTTGCCTCAGCTTCCATGTGCTGGGTAACAAAGTATGTGCCATTTGGCTTAGCTATGTTCCTGTTTTAACTTAAACTACTCAGAAAGACATGTAGAGATCCCCAAATATCACTTTAATTTCCCCCTGTTCAGTTATCACTCATTTAATTTTCTTTTTCTCTTGAATTTTGACATTTCACAATGTAGATATTTTCTAAGACCCATGACCTCACTAGTCATGGTGTTTGGTTTCAAACCTCTAGACTGGGGCTGAGGTGCATAGTTTACATAGCAAAGCAGACCTGGCTTTCAGTGTCTCCCAGCATCCTTCAGTCTCTCCAATGCATACCCTGGCCCAACCCTGAACACTGGATCTGAAGCATTTTTTATTCCTCTGGTATACCTTAAATCACTCTCTATCACCATCCAAGATTTTTCATGTCCTCCAACCTTCGTAACTTGCATTACCAACTTCAAAACACCTTCCTAGAAACCAATAATGGGAAGGTGACTAGTTCTCTAGTATCAGGCATGATTTCTTCTCTGTTGAGCAGGCATTAACCCAATTAGACAGGTGTTGGTTACTGCCAAAACATACAAATATTTATTCTTGCTGTATGGCTTGCCTTTCATACTCTAACACAGTTTAAATAGAATCTTAGAAGGAGAGAAGAAAAGAGGCTTGATTGAACAAGGACTAAGATAAGTAATGTCTGACAAATTCTCTAAACTATCAAGAGATGTAACTCTACACAAGCTGAAAATCTGAGGAACAAGGAAGATCTCTCGGTATCAACTCAAACCCTCAAGTCCATCCAGTGCGTGTGTGTTGGGGGGAGGGGTAAGTCAGAAAGAAGGTCATTTGAGGCTGACCTGGGCAACTTAGCAAGAACCTGTCTTGAAATTTTGAAAATTACACACACACACACACACACACACACACACACACACACACACACACACACACACACACACAACACACACACACACACATTTGTCTCTTCTAATCTTTCTGCATATATATGCATGCATGTCACGGAGCCCACGTGGAGGCTAGAAAATCAGTCACAGGGGTCAGCTTTCTTTTTCCACTGCATCTCATCTAGCACTTGACCCTCTGAGCCATCTCAATGGCCTTCAAACAATTTCTTTTTCAGAAATACTATGGCTATAGTGCAGTGATAGCCTGTTACCTAGTATTTCAAGGTCTTGAGTTCAATTCCCTGTACTGAAATATAAATCGGTGCTAAGACATTATAATTATACTCTTAAAGCTAAGAACAATATCAAATCTTGAGCATATCCAGAGAAAAATAACCCTTATATCTTGTACATTTGGGGCAGCAAGACACTAATTAGAATAACAGCCAGTTCTTCACTGAAAGTCATGCCATAATGCAATCCATTATTTTGTACGCTAACTAAATGAGTTAAAATATGCCAATTAAAATACAGATTTGGTCACGAAGTAGACTTAACAGAGTGATTACAAAACAGGACCCTTCTACTAGCTTTCTATTTTGGTCATTTTCCCAAACCACTAGCCTACCATTTATATTTGGTTCTCTATGTCATTGACTTATCTACTTATTTTAATTGTATCTCTATCTGTTTGCATTATGTATACGTGCCAAGTGCATAGGGTGCCAGCAGAGGCCAGCAGAAGGCTTAGAGACCCTAGAACTAGAGTTACAGACAGTTGTGAGCTGCCATGCAGAAGCTGGGAATTGAACCTGGGTCCTCTGGAAGAGCAGCCAGTGCTCTTAACCTCTGAGTCACATTCCTCCCCCTTGTTTCAAGTGTGTTCATCATTGCTATTGGTCTGTTTTGATCTCAGCAGTTTTAATACTTTTTTTTTTTCGGAGCTGAGGATCGAACCCAGGGCCTTGTACTTGCTAGGCAAGCGCTCTACCACTGAGCTAAATCCCCAACTCCCGATCTCAGCAGCTTTAATCATTGTGAGATAATTCCCACATCTTTGTCAGCTCAGTGCTTGTGTCTTTTGTTCCTCTTTTGTCTTCGAGTCTGAGTTTTTCCTGTTCATCCTGTTGGGATGAGGTGTGATTTTTCTACTGAACCCTGGATCTTTTCATGTTATGCTCTGACGCTCTGGATCTTATTTTAATCTATCTTAGCTGACACCTCCTCCCCCTCAGTATATTTTTCTCCTGTCACTGGAATGTCAATTGAAGGACACGACTTGACTCTCATCAGGTTCCCCACTTGGCCTCCTTTGACCCTTGTGTTATTTCAGGGTCAGGGTGGGAGCTTTGACTTCTTGGTTGGCATTAGCCCCAGATGGGAGTGGCCTCATCACTGTGGGAGCCAGCGCTGAAGGTCATCTTCTCTCTGGGTCATTCAGGGAGCCTGTCAAGGAGGGTCTGTCCTGGTTAGTATTACCTGTTACTCTGGCATTGTCTAGAATTGCCTTTTTAAAAAAGCCTTAACTGAGTAGTTCTCTTTATTCACTTGGTCTGTGGATGTGTCTGAAGGGATTGTCTTGATTGTTTTAGTACAGGAGGGCCCAGTTCACTGTGGGTGGCATCATTTCCCAGGCTCTAAAAGAAAGCTAGATGGGCCTGATCCTGAAAGTGAGCCAGAGAGTGAGCCAGCAAGCAGCACTCTTCCATGTGTTCATCTTCACATCCGCTCTACCTTTCATCGGCCATGACAGTGGCCTGCAAGCATAAGACAGAATAAACCCTTCCTTCCCCAAAGCTTTGGTCACAGCAACAGAGAAGAAAACTAGAACTTGGTTTTTATTTTTATTCATCTCTCTGTTGGTTCTCAGGCCTTCCTGTCTGTCTAAGGTTTTCAGCTTAGATATCTATTTGTATTCCTGGAAATGGGAGTCTAGAAAGCTGCCTCTTGACTACCCGAGGGGGAAAACCAGGCTTTATGATGTATCTTTAAGTTGCTTTGTCCTTCGTTGGAATATTTAATTTTACAAGAGAGCACTTGGAACATATTCATTTGTTTACCTCGTACTGCTCAGTTAGTTAGATCGTTGGATAAGCACAGTTCCTAAAGCCAGGGGTCAACAAACTCTCTGCCCGTCATCTGTTGTTCTTTCTGTGTTTTAAAGATTATTTGGGTCAGTCAAGAGGAGAGGAGGGAAGAGAATGAAGGCCATAGGGCATCTTACTCTAGCTCTCAGTATTACACCTAGCAAAGTCTTCTACCATGGAATCGGATCTCCCAAAGTCCTATGAAATGTGTTTTCTTAATTCTCCACCCCACATATATCTGTATGTATGAGCGTGTGTGTGTGTGTGTGTGTGTGTGTGTGTGTGTGTGTGAGAGAGAGAGAGAGAGAGAGAGAGAGAGAGAGAAAGAGAGAGAGAGAGAGAGAGAGAATGTGTGTACATTACTTTCCACTTTATATACTGATACAGGGTCTATGGCTGAACCCAGAGCTCACTGATTCCATGAGCCTACTACCTAGCCAGCTTGCCTGGGTTCCCCTATCTCTGCCTCCCAAGCTCTAGGATTACAGGCAGGCCATTGCATCAACAGCCTTTTCTATTGTATTGGGGGTCCAAACTCTAGTCATTATACTTGAATGACAAGTACTGAGTCATATCCCCAGACCCATAAAACTTATTTTGTAATCGAAAAGCTTAACATGGGCTTTTTAAGGAAAACCTAGGGAGTAGAAGTTTGTACATTGCTTCAACCTTGGACAGTGTCTCACCTTTCCAGGAACAGCAGGCATGTCCGTGTGCATGTGCGTGCACGTGTGTGTGTGTGTGTGTGTGTGTGTTGGGAGGGGAGCTCAGCAATATAGTAAAGTCAGGTTTTTTTTTAAATTTCAGTGGAGTGTTCAGTTCTATGAGTGGTGTAGAGACAAAAGAGATGTTTGAATCAGCACAGACCCAAAGCACAACCAGCCATTCATGCTTCCAGAGGGGGTGGGGAAACAGTACCTGAAGTACGCTATGAATGGCTACAGGATCAGAAGGCCCTGCTGTTCACTTCAGACCTTCACACACCTAGCCCTTCAGTCAGTGTTTTAACTGAATCGTCTTTGTCCTTTTCAAAAGGAAACCATCAGTGTTTGCCTGCATCTTGGGCTTTTGCCTGTACTCTTTTGATTGTCAGCATTTCCTCCCTGCTTAATCTTTAGTTTTTAGAATGTGAATGATCTTGATCTTTTTTTTTTTTTGTATAATGTATAATGTTCTTTGATCTTCTTATGCTTTTAATTCTTCTCATCTTTTAAAATAAGAACACCTTAATGTATCTAGTTTTCTGACCCTCATCCTGGCCTTAATGAGATTGATTGTATCGGTCACTTAACACTAATGACAACTGCTTTGTATGCAGTCTTTTGTGTGCTTCCTTCCCTCTGAGTAATTATAAAAGAACCCAAAGAATCAACTGTCCTTCAAAGGCAATCTTAACTCCTTTGTGGCTGTTCCCTTGGTCCTGTTCCTCTTACCCCACTTGATCAAATCATTGCCCTGTGTCGGTGTACAGGTTTGTTCCAAGGGTCATCTGTCCTTGGAGGAGAAAGCATCAACACCTACATTTATGTGGGTTCTGGGAATCCAAACTTTACTATTCCCGCTTGCAAGACAGGTACTGTAACTCTGTAGCCATCTCCTTTGCCTATTTCACTGGTTAAAATGCTGTACTTTGAGGGATGTGTTGGATAGGAAGGGTGTGATCGATTGTGTTAATTTTCAAGTTGACAGACTCTAGAATCAACAGGGACACAGGCCACTGGACATGCTGGTGTGTGTGTGGGGTTATCTTTATTACATTAGTTGAGATGGAAAGGCTTGTATTAGTTGTGGGCAGGTGACTGTAGGCTATGGACCATAGTGAAGACCTTGAGCAGAAGTTTGCATCCATCCACTTGTCTGTTGACAATAGACATGGTGTGTCCAGCTTCTTCAAGCTCCTGCTGCCTTGAATCCTGAACCACGGTGAAATTTATCTCAGCTAAAATAAATCATTTGTCTCTTATGTCACTTTACATTCAAAACAAAAACAACAAAACCGAAAGCTTGGGTCAAGACTAGCGACTGGAGTTTAACCCCTGTGCTTAGCATAGTGGAAAGAGGAGCCAACTTCTGCAAGTTGTTCCCTGACCTCCATGCGCACCATGGTATGCACACGCGTACACACAGAAACGTACCCAGTTTAGGGCCTTGTCTGAGAGACATTTAGAAGGTGTAACCTCGTGGAGGAAGTGTGTCCCTGGAAGCAGGCTTCGAGCTTAAAGATGTGCCATTTTCAGTTGCTCTGTCTGCGCTTGTAGCTTATTCGAGATAGAAGCTCCCAGTTCCTGCCTCTCCACCTCCTGCCTGCTGCTGAGAGATCGGACCAACTCCACATTGGGTTCAGCCTCCATCTTAGAGATCCTGACCTAAGGTTCTTAGGCTGAACTTGAGTTACCCAACAAGCTTGCACCTAGCACTGGTCTCCAGGTTACTCCTTAACAAGCCTGCTCCTAGCTCTAGTTTCTAGGTCACCCCTTAACAACCATCAATCAGGAGGAAAGCAGAAGTTAAGTTCATGGTTTGGCTCCCAGCACCAGCCATTAATTTTGAAGGATAACAGACTCCATAGTAGCTTCCCAATTAGACGTGTGCCAAGCTGGAACGCCCCTTGCTTGTTTGCTTGCCTCTGTAAATGCTTGCTTGCAACTGGGCTTGGGGCTTTACTCTCCTGTCCTGCTGAGTCAGTGATGGTGGTGAGCCCAAGCTCCAGTTTGAATAAAGGCCGTCGTAAGATTGCATCAGAACTGGTTCTTTGGTGGTCTTTTGGGGTTCAAAAATGCTACCTGAACGGGCACAACACTGCCATGCTGTCCTGGCCAACATGCTCTCAGGTTAGAGCATAAGCCAAAATAAATATTTTCTTTTGTAAGTTGCCTTGGTCACATTGTTTTTGTTGTGGAATATTTGATCACATTGTGAAACCTGAGATTGTGAACTGGAAAGATCTGTTTCTTGCTGTGTGGCTTGGCCTAGCACACACCCTTAACCCAAAAGTTTTCTGTAAACAAGAGCTAAGTAAAGTCAACCGCAGGTCAAGAGATGGCACAAGTGACCAGTGGACAGGGAGCGAACATCAGAAAATCAGGAAGGAGAAAGGAGAGCCTTTGAGTTGAAGGGCATTGAAGACAGCGTGGGGAAGGGGAAGGAGCTTTTTCCATCTGGGGTGTCAGTGGAGCAGGGAGGTCAGCTGGGTGCTCTCTCTGCTTCTCTGAGCCAGCAGGTTTCTACCGCAGCATCTGGCTCCTGGGTCCTCATTTGGTAAATTGAAATATTGGGATTTTGGTTGACTGTGGACCCCAAGATTGTGTTATTTACAACAACAAACAAACAAACAGACAAACAGACAAACCTGTTTCTAGTTGGGCTGTGGCTCAGCCCTTAGCACACACCTTTAATCTCTCTGGCTGGAATACAAACACACCGTTAGTAAACACCTTTAATCCCAAACAATGACGATAAAGCTAATTTGTAGAAGGAAGCACCCATGTTTGAAAGTGGTGTCTAATTGAATGGAAGACAAAGTGGTGAATCAAAGAAAGATTTGACAGAATGGGATATTCCCAACTCTCACAAGAAGAGAGAGCAGAGTAGAAAAGAAGAAAGGAAGGTGGCAGTTTGTCAGACACAGATTAAAGAGAGAATGGCCAGAGAGTGAGGAGGAGACAGCAGACTAGGACAGACTGCCAGAGTTAGTGTGAGGCCAGGTAGAGCATTTCAGGAGAGGTCCAGAGGGAAACCAGATTGAACCAGCTAGACAGAGATCAGAAAGACTAGGAAGGAGTGAGCTTATTCAACAGTAAGTCTCAGAGGCTGAAAATATTTTAGGCTTAGAGTAGATTGTATGGAGGCTAGAAGCTTCTGGAACTAGGCCTAGGTTACCAGATGAATCAGAAAGTCTGAGACAACAATCACACCAGGGGAATAAAAGATACTTTCATCACAGTAACAGAAAAGTAACTAATAAACCAAACTCGTGCAGCAAAGGCCTCTACCTGCTGAGCCCTTTTGCCAGCTTTTAAGTTGCTTTTGTCAAAATAGTTTGTCACAGCAACAGAAAAAAAAACTAAGACAAAGGGGATATCAGAAAACAAGCTACTGTATAATTTCTGAAATTGAAATTAAGAGATAATTGTTTAGTTGTTTTTCAGCTAGCAATTTGGTGACATTGGATATGGTTTCATTTCACAGAGTTGAGCAGTGTGAATATAACAGGACTGAAGAGGCTAATTTTCTTTCTGTAACAATGAATGCCTTAAATATGTACCTTTGTTTAAAAAAATACTGCTGCTAGGAATTTGTTCAAGGACAAAAGCATAGGCAAGAGGGAAAGGTAGATTTATTGCATCCAAATGTATCTAACCTGTGGTTCATAGGCTGCATATGATGACAAGTAGCCAAGCATATTTATAAATATGGTCCAAAACAAAATCATAAACTTTCTTAAAATATTGAGATGTTTTGTGATTTGATTATGCCGTTTTTCAGAATATGAACTTTGCAGATGGAAGCATCATGTTACAATTTGAAAAGTTAGACATATCTTTAAGGCAGGAAGGACTTATTTTAGCTCATGTATAGTTCAAGAGTACATGCCATCATGATGGACAAGTCATGGCAGCACAAGCTTGAGAGAGCTACATTGCATTCATAGTTAGGAAACAGATCAACTGTTTACACTGATGCTCGGCTTCCTTTCTTTACTTGTCCAGGATCCTCCTGAGGGAACAGTACCATCCATAGTGAGTAGACCCTCCCGCTTCAGTTAATATGATCAAAGTAACTCTCCACAGGCTTGTCCAGTGGCCTCTCTTAGGTGACTTTAGATTCTGTCAAGCACACAATTAACACTACCACAATTCCACTCCTTGTCAACTTAACACTTAAACATACCACTTTAAACCATAACCTTTTACCTCCTGTGTAGTAGGAATTTTGGTTCCTTTAAAAAACATAGAAATATAAGAATGTGCTTTCATTTTAACCCCAGGTCTGAGATGTGGGGCTGTTTCAGGCTGTCCACAGCAGTTGCTTATGATTTGTCTCATGCTCCAGCAGGGGCATGGCTTGCCAGCCGCAGGTAGTTTCTGCAAGCTTATGATGTTTGGAATTCTGGGGACTCTCAGAGGGTCTATAAGTGTTGGTTGGTTGCTGTTGTTTGTAGTTTGTTAAGTGTCTCGGGCAAAGAAGAAACAACAAGAAGAACAAATAAGGTATCCTGGTGATGAGGACTGAACTTACCCCAAGAAGTCAATGCCCCGAGTCAGCAGGAAGTAGTCTAATGACACCACTGCCCCCTTTCTTTTTTTTTTTTTTTTTTTCGGAGCTGGGGACCGAACCCAGGGCCTTGTGCTTGCTAGGCAAGCGCTCTACCACTGAGCTAAATCCCCAACCCCCACTGCCCCTTTCTGACCCTGATCTCTTTCCTTTCCCCTCTATCCTTTTTTCCCCGGCTATCTAGTGTTAGGGGGTTAAAAGGGTAGGAGAAAAGGGGTGGAGAAGGGTGGAAGAAAGAAGAACCCACAAAGTAGCAAACATCTGGCCTCATCTTGTCTCCAAAATACGTGACCGTGTTATAACATAAAATTCATTCAGTCCTGATTTAAAAGTCTCCATAGTCTTCTAACACTTTAAAAGTCCGAAGTTGGAGTAGTAAGATGGCTCAGTGTGTGATAAATGGTACCTGACGCCAAGCCCAAAGACCTGGCTTTGATCCCTGTGCCCTACGAGGTAAAAGAAAAAAATCAGTATCAAACTGTCCTTTGATCTCCACATGTACATTGAGGTACATGCATGTCTTTATACTCACAAAATAAATAAAAATCCGAAGTCTTTTAACTGTGAGTTCCTGTAAGATAAAAAATAATTAATATACTTCTTATTCAGAAAGGGAAGAGTCAGGGTGTAGCAAAGGTTTAAGCAGTCCTGACCCTTTAGCTTATCCACTTTCATTATAAAAAGCTCCTCTTGGGCCAGCTATACCCTGTATGCCTGCAGCTCTCGTTGGTGGGCATCCCATGGTCCCGGCATCTGCAACATCATTAGGTCCTTACTGTGCTTCACCTCTGTAGCCTAATCAATGGTCTCTCAAGGCCTTCTCAAAGGGACTCCAAGCCTCCACACATCGCCTGGCTTTTGCTGCTTTCTGAAACTGTAGAGCAAGGCTCCATGACCCCCTCTACCTACTACCTTCCCTGCCTCCACAACAGTACCATGTGGACAGCACTGCCAGTTCCGCTGCCAGCTCAGGATGGAGCCCGGCCCTTGGACTGCAGTTGTATGAGCTTCTGAGTATTGGCCCTGGGGAAACACTGTCCTATGCAGTTGATTTTGGTTACAAGGGAACCCTTTCATCTGCATTCTCAGTTCAAGCTTTCTCCTGTCACATAAACTTGCATCTTATCAAATTAGGGCCTTTTGTGGATGGGGTCTTGTCAAAATACATTTCCTATTGTCCCAGTGCAGAGCACCAGGTTTCTCTTTAATGGAGCCCATCTTGCCACAAGTACAGTTTACTGTACTCTTCTTAGCAGACACTTTAAACCTACTCTCACACCTTTTCTCTGCCAAATAAATTAGCCCATTATCTAAGCCAGATTATGGGCCAAAATATTATACAAATGGCCCCAAGTCCAATTCTTTTTTTTTTTTTTTTTTTTTGGAGCTGAGGACTGAACCCAGGGCCTTGCACTTTCTAGGCCGGCGCTCTACCCCTTGGCTAAATCCCCAAACCCCCAAGTCCAATTCTTTTTTTTTTTTTTTTTTTTTTTTTATTAACTTGAATATTTCTTATATACATTTGAGTGTTATTCCCTTTCCGGTTTCGGGCAAACATCCCCCCCCCCTCCCCTTCCTTATGGGTGTTCCCCTCCCCACCCCTCCCCCCAACTGTCTAGTTCACTGGGGGTTCAGTCTTAGCAGGACCCAGAGCTTCCCCTTCCACTGGTGCTCTTACTAGGATATTCATTGCTACCTATGAGGTCAGAGTCCAGGGTCAGTCCATGTATAGTCTTTGGGAAGTGGCTTAGTCCCTGGAAGCTCTGGTTGCTTGGCATTGTTGTACATATGGGGTCTCGAGCCCCTTCAAGCTCTTCCAGTTCTTTCTCTGATTCCTTCAGCGGGAATCCCGTTCTCAGTTCAGTGGTTTGCTGCTGGCATTCACCTCTGTATTTGCTGTATTCTGGCTGTGTCTCTCAGGAGCGATCTACATCCGGCTCCTGTCAGTCTGCCTTCTTTGCTTCATCCATCTTGTCTAATTGGGTGGCTGTATATGTATGGGCCACATGTGGGCAGGCTCTGAATGGGTGTTCCTTCTGTGTCTGTTTTAATCTTTGCCTCTCTCTTCCCTGCCAAGGGTATTCTTGTTCCCCTTTTAAAGAAGGAGTGAAGCATTCACATTTTGATCATCCGTCTTGAGTTTCATTTGTTCTAGGCATCTAGGGTAATTCAGGCATTTGGGCTAATAGCCACTTATCAATGAGTGCATACCATGTATGTCTTTCTGTGATTGGGTTAGCTCACTCAGGATGATATTTTCCAGTTCCAACCATTTGCCCTACGAATTTCATAAAAGTCGTTGTTTTTTATAGCTGAGTAATATTCCATTGTGTAGATGTACCACATTTTCTGTATCCATTCCTCTGTTGAAGGGCATCTGGGTTCTTTCCAGCTTCTGGCTATTATAAATAAGGCTGCGATGAACATAGTGGAGCACGTGTCTTTTTTATATGTTGGGGCATCTTTTGGGTATATGCCCAAGAGAGGTATAGCTGGATCCTCAGGCAGTTCAATGTCCAATTTTCTGAGGAACCTCCAGACTGATTTCCAGAATGGTTGTACCAGTCTGCAATCCCACCAACAATGGAGGAGTGTTCCTCTTTCTCCACATCCTCGCCAGCATTTGCTGTCACCTGAGTTTTTGATCTTAGCCATTCTCACTGGTGTGGTGAAATCTCAGGGTTGTTTTGATTTGCATTTCCCTGATGACTAAAAGATGTTGAACATTTCTTTAGGTGTTTCTCAGCCATTCGGCATTCCTCAGCTGTGAATTCTTTGTTTAGCTCTGAACCCCATTTTTAATAGGGTTATTTGTCTCCCTGGGTCTAACTTTTGAGCTCTTTGTATATTTTGGATATAAGGCCTCTATCTGTTGTAGGATTGGTAAAGATCTTTTCCCAATCTGTTGGTTGCCGTTTTGTCCTAAGCACAGTGTCCTTTGCCTTACAGAAGCTTTGCAGTTTTATGAGATCCCATTTGTCGATTCTTGATCTTAGAGCATAAGCCATTGGTGTTTTGTTCAGGAAATTTTTTCCAGTGCCCATGTGTTCCAGATGCTTCCCTAGTTTTTCTTCTATTAGTTTGAGTGTGTCTGGTTTGATGTGGAGGTCCTTGATCCACTTGGACTTAAGCTTTGTACAGGGTGATAAGCATGGATCGATCTGCATTCTTCTACATGTTGACCTCCAGTTGAACCAGCACCATTTGCTGAAAATGCTATCTTTTTTCCATTGGATGGATTTGGCTCCTTTGTCAAAAATCAAGTGACCATAGGTGTGTGGGTTCATTTCTGGGTCTTCAATTCTGTTCCATTGGTCTATCTGTCTGTCTCTGTACCAATACCATGCAGTTTTTATCACTATTGCTCTGTAATACTGCTTGAGTTCAGGGATAGTGATTCCCCCTGAAGTCCTTTTTTGTTGAGGATAGTTTTAGCTATCCTGGGTTTTTTTTATTCAGATGAATTTGCAAATTGTTCTGTCTAACTCTTTGAAGAATTGGATTGGTATTTTGATGGGGATTGCATCGAATCTGTAGATCGCTTTTTGGTAAAATGGCCATTTTACTATATTAATCCTGCCAATCCATGAGCATGGGAGATCTTTCCACCTTCTGAGGTCTTCTTCAATTTCTTTCTTCAGTGTCTTGAAGTTCTTATTGTACAGATCTTTTACTTGCTTGGTTAAAGTCACACGAGGTACTTTATATTATTTGGGTCTATTATGAAGGGTGTCATTTCCCTAATTTCTTTCTCGGCTTGTTTCTCTTTTTGTGTAGAGGAAGGCTACTGATTTATTTGAGTTAATTTTATACCCAGCCACTTTGCTGAAGTTGTTTATCAGCTTTAGTAGTTCTCTGGTGGAACTTTTGGGATCACTTAAATATACTATCATATCATCTGCAAATAGTGATATTTTGACTTCTTCTTTTCCGATCTGTATCCCTTGACCTCCTTTTTGTTGTCTGATTGCTCTGGCTAGAACTTCAAGAACTATATTGAATAAGTAGGGAGAGAGTGGGCAGCCTTGTCTAGTCCCTGATTTTAGTGGGATTGCTTCAAGTTTCTCTCCATTTAGTTTAATGTTAGCCACTGGTTTGCTGTATATGGCTTTTACTATGTTTAGGTATGGGCCTTGAATTCCTATTCTTTCCAGGACTTTTATCATGAAGGGGTGTTGAATTTTGTCAAATGCTTTCTCAGCATCTAATGAAATGATCATGTGGTTTTGTTCTTTCAGTTTGTTTATATAATGGATCACGTTGATGGTTTTCTGTATATTAAACCATCCCTGCATGCCTGGGATGAAGCCTACTTGATCATGGTGGATGATTGTTTTGATGTGCTCTTGGATTCGGTTTGCCAGAATTTTGTTGAGTATTTTTGCGTCGATGTTCATAAGGGAAATTGGTCTGAAGTTCTCTTTCTTTGTTGGGTCTTTGTGTGGTTTAGGTATAAGAGTAATTGTGGCTTCATAGAAGGAATTCGGTAGTGCTCCATCTGTTTCAATTTTGTGGAATAGTTTGGATAATATTGGTATGAGGTCTTCTATGAAAGTCTGATAGAATTCTGCACTAAACCCGTCTGGACCTGGGCTCTTTTTGGTTGGGAGACCTTTAATGACTGCTTCTATTTCCTTAGGAGTTATGGGGTTGTTTAACTGGTTTATCTGTTCCTGATTTAACTTCGGTACCTGGTATTTGTCTAGGAAATTATCCATTTCCTGCAGATTTTCAAGTTTTGTTGAATATAGGCTTTTATAGTAAGATCTGATGATTTTTTGAATTTCCTCTGAATCTGTAGTTATGTCTCCCTTTTCATTTCTGATTTTGTTAATTTGGACACACTCTCTGTGTCCTCTCGTTAGTCTGGCTAGGGGTTTATCTATCTTGTTGATTTTCTCAAAGAACCAACTTTTGGTTCTGTTGATTCTTTCTATGGTCCTTTTTGTTTCTACTTGGTTGATTTCAGCTCTGAGTTTGATTATTTCCTGCCTTCTACTCCTCCTGGGTGTATTTGCTTCTTTTTGTTCTAGAGTTTTTAGGTGTGCTGTCAAGCTGCTGACATATGCTCTTTCCTGTTTCTTTCTGCAGGCACTCAGAGCTATGAGTTTTCCTCTTAGCACAGCTTTCATTGTGTCCCATAAGTTTGGGTATGTTGTACCTTCATTTTCATTAAATTCTAAAAAGTTTTTAATTTCTTTCTTTATTTCTTCCTTGACCAGGTTATCATTGAGTAGAGCATTGTTCAATTTCCACGTATATGTGGCATTCTTCCCTTATTGTTATTGAAGACCAGCTTTGGGCGTGGTGGTCCGATAGCGCATGGGATTATTTCTATCTTTCTGTACCTGTTGAGGCCCGTTTTTTGACCAATTATATGGTCAATTTTGGAGAAAGTACCATGAGGAGCTGAGAAGAAGGTATATCCTTTTGCTTTAGGGTAGAACGTTCTATAAATATCCGTTAAGTCCATTTGGCTCATGACTTCTCTTAGTCTGTCTACGTCTCTGTTTAATTTCTGTTTCCATGATCTGTCCATTGATGAGAGTGGGGTGTTGAAATCTCCTACTATTATTGTGTGAGGTGCAATGTGTGTTTTGAGCTTTATTAAGGTTTCTTTTACGTATGTAGGTGCCCTTGTATTTGGGGCATAGATATTTAGGATTGAGAGTTCATCTTGGTGGATTTTCCTTTGATGAATATAAAGTGTCCTTCCTTATCTTTTTTGATGACTTTTAGTTGAAAATTGATTTTATTTGATATTAGAATGGCTACTCCAGCTTGCTTCTTCCGACCATTTGCTTGGAAAGTTCTTTCCCAGCCTTTCACTCTTAGGTAGTGTCTGTCTTTGTCTCTGAGATGTGTTTCCTGTAGGCAGCAGAATGCAGGGTCCTCGTTGCGTATCCAGTTTGTTAATCTATGTCTTTTTATTGGGGAGTTGAGGCCATTGATGTTGAGAGATATTAAGGAATAGTGACTATTGCTTCCTGTTATATTCATATTTGGATGTGAGGTTGTGTTTGTGTGCTTTTCTTCTCTTTGTTTTGTTGCCAAGACGATTAGTTTCTTGCCTCTTCTAGGGTATAGCTTGCCTCCTTATGTTGGGCTTTTACCATTTATTATCCTTTGTAGTGCTGGATTTGTAGAAAGATATTGTGTAAATTTGGTTTTGTCATGGAATATCTTGGTTTCTCCATCTATGTTAATTGAGAGTTTTGCAGGATACAGTAGCCTGGGCTGGCATTTGTGTTCTCTTAGGGTCTGTATGACATCAGTCCAGGATCTTCTGGCCTTCATAGTTTCTGGCGAGAAGTCTGGTGTGATTCTGATAGGTCTGCCTTTATATGTTACTTGACCTTTTTCCCTTACTGCTTTTAATATTCTTTCTTTATTTTGTGCGTTTAGTGTTTTGACTATTATGTGACGGGAGGTGTTTCTTTTCTGGTCCAATCTATTTGGAGTTCTGTAGGCTTCTTGTATGCCTATGGGTATCTCTTTTTTTAGGTTAGGGAAGTTTTCTTCTATGATTTTTTTGAAGATATTTACTGGTCCTTTGAGCTGGGAGTCTTCACTCTCTTCTATACCTATTATCCTTAGGTTTGATCTTCTCATTGAGTCCTGGATTTCCTGTATGTTTTGGACCAGTAGCTTTTTTTGCTTTACATTATCTTTGACAGTTGAGTCAATGATTTCTATGGAATCTTCTGCTCCTGAGATTCTCTCTTCCATCTCTTGTATTCTGTTGGTGAAGCTTGTATCTACAGCTCCTTGTCTCTTCTTTTGGTTTTCTATATCCAGGGTTATTTCCATGTGTTCTTTCTTGATTGCTTCTATTTCCATTTTTTAATTCCTTCAACTGTTTGATTGTGTTTTCCTGGAATTCTTTCAGGATTTTTTTTGATTCCTCTCTGTAGGCTTCTACTTGTTCTCTAAGGGAGTTCTTCTCGTCTTTCTTGATGTCCTCCAGCATCATGATCAAATATGATTTTGAAACTAGATCTTGCTTTTCTGGTGTGTTTTGATATTCCATGCTTGTTTTGGTGGGAGAATTGGGCTCCGATGATGCCATGTAGTCTTGGTTTCTGTTGCTTGTGTTCCTGCGCTTGCTTCTCGCCATCAGATTATCTCTAGTGTTACTTTGTTCTGCTATTTCTGACAGTGGCTAGACTGTCCTATAAGCCTGTGTGTCAGGAGTGCTGTAGACCTGTTTTCCTGTTTTCTTTCAGCCAGTTATGGGGACAGAGTGTTCTGCTTTCGTGTGTGTAGTTTTGCCCCTCTACAGGTCTTCAGCTGTTCCTGTGGGCCTGTGTCTTGAGTTCACCAGGCAGGTCACTGCCTGTAGAAAAGTTGGTCTTACCTGTGGTCCCGAGGCTCAAGTTCGCTTCATGGGGTGCTGCGACGGGTTCTCTGCAGTGGCAGCAACCGGGAAGATCTGTGCCGCCTCTTCCGGAGCCTCCGTGCACCAGGGTTCCAGATGGCCTCCGTGTTTTCCTCTGGAATCAGTAATGTGTGCAGAGAGCAGTCTCTTCTGGTTTCAGAGGCGTGTCTGCCTCTCTGAAGGTTTAGCTCTCCCTCCCACGGGATTTGGGTGCAGAGAACTGTTTATCCGGTCTGTTTCCTTCAGGTTCCGGCGGTGTCTCAGGCAGGGCTCCTGCCGCTCCTGGGCCCTCTCCCACGGGAGCCCAGAGGCCTTATACAGTTTCCTCTTGGGCCAGGGATGTGGGCAGGGGTGGGCAGTGTTGGTGGTCTCTTCCGCTCTGCGGCCTCAGGAGTGCCCACCTGACCAGGCGGTGAGGTCTCTCTCCCACGGGTTTTGGGAGCAGAGAGCTGCTGCGGGCCGGGATCCGCGGGTGTGGGACTTCCGGTAAACACAGGACGTGCCCGGTCCTAGAGGAATTCTGCCTCCGTGTGTCCCGAGATCACCAGGCCGCTTTCTTGCAGCAGGAAAGTTGGTCTTACCTGTGGTCCCGAGGCTCAAGTTCGCTTGCGGGGTGCTGCCCACGGGCTCTCTGCGGTGGCAGCAACCGGGAAGCCCCAAGTCCAATTCTTAATAGGGTTGTTTCCAATGAAACTTCATCAGTCAGGCCTTCACAATCCACATTTCTCAAATTTCTGCCTCTCAAGATCTTACCAACTCTGTTCACAGCATTCATAGGCTTTATAACCCAAAGGTTCAAACTCTTCCACATTCTAGGCACAAAACAGTTTCAATGGCCTAACAACCACCATCTTAGCCAGCATTCTGACTGTGAAGTGTCACCATGATCACAGGCAACTCGCATAAAGGAAAACATTTAATTGGAACTTGCCAACATTTGAGAGGTTTACTCCATTGTCAGTACAGCAGGATGCATGGTGCCATGCAGACAGATCAATGGTCTGTCTGGAGAAATAGCTTGAGAGTTCTTCATTTGAATTTTCAGGCAGCAGAAAGAAAAAGACCCCGGGCCTAACAACATTTGAAACCCAAATCCCACCCCCTAGTGACACACTGTAATCAGCCTTTTGGCTACTTACTTTATTCCATCCTTATTCAACCCTTTCAACCCCTAACACTAGGTAGGAGAGAAAAAAAATGATAGAGGGAAGAGGGGGTAATGTTATTGTTCGACTACTTCCTATTGATTAGGGGTATCAAGTTCCTTGGGGCAAGTTTGATCTTCACCATCAGTATATCTAGTTTCTTCTTGTTCCTTCTTTGTATATGACTACTTAACAAACTATGATTAACAGCAGCGATCAATAGCAAACAACAACCAGCCCACCAATAGCTCCCCGACTCTCAGGACCCTCGGATTTATACACCCTCAGAAAAGCCCCCAGAATCCCAAATGTCATTCACTTGTAGAAGCTACCTGCAGCTGGCAGAATCATGTCCCTGCTAGAGCATGAGGCAAACCATGATCAACTGCTGTGGACAGTCTGAAGCAGCCCAAATCCCATACCTGGGATTGCAGTGAAAACATAGTCTTATACTATTTCTGTGTTTGAAAACAAAGCAAAGTTCTCACTACACTGCACTTCCTCCGACAAGGCCGCACTTACTCTAACAAAGTCATACCTCCCAATCCCTGTCAAATGGTGCCATTCCCTAATGATAAAGCATTAAAAATTTATGAGTCTGTGGGGACCATTCCTATTCAAACCACTACAACCACATGCTTATCATAGTAACTCCCCTACTTTTTGAAACCATTTTCTGACTTGGCTTATTTTCCTGATACTAAGAGAAAATACTCTTACAAAAGCAATTAAAGGTAGGAAGAAGTTATTTATTATCATAGTTCAAGTAAGTAGTACATTATGATGGGGGGAAGCCACAGCAACACGAGGTGACAGGTCATATCGCATCCATGGTCAGAAAGCAGAGAACACTGAATGTATACTAATGCTCAGTTCCCTTTCTCCAAGTATACAGACAAGTGTTCTTGCTAGGGAATGGTACCACCCACAGTGGACAGAACTTCCTACCTCACCACAATCAAGAGAATTTCCTATGGGCATGCACAGAAGCCATCCAGGTGATTTAGGATTCTATCAAATTGGCAATTAGCACTAACCATCAAACATCTGTACAGTAAATAAAAAAGCATAGATTTGCTATAACAATATGAAAGCTGGACTATAATGCAGAGATTCTATACAAACATTACAAATGTGAGGCATGTATAGATGTTAGTCAGGATAGCAGGATATCAATGGCATACACAAATTGATTTGAGTGAGGTTCAACATGGAAATGGATTATTTATAGTACATAGACAAAATACACATAAACCCAAGAAATTGCATAGAATCTGGAGGTTTATTGGCCTGCCTGAAGGGGCAAGAACAATTAGGTATTTAGAATTATGTGAGAAGGCATTTCACAGATCTTGGGACTTTTCACAGAAATGAATGGTTATCTTGGCTCCTCTCTCTTTTCTTTTGTTCTCTCACTCTTTAAGGCCAGCCAGAGGCCAGACTGTCAAGAGATCCTTTGATGAATTCTCTACAGAACAGTTTCCTAATGCACACAGTATAATCTGCTCTCAAGCCTCACTGCTCTACTACAGATGCCTAACGTTCTGTGGGCTCCGCACATGTGTTGCGACATATACATGCCCACATTCATTTATACACATATGTACACATATATGCACCCCATAAAGATATCATTCTGAGGCTTATTAGCCTGAAACAAAATTTCCTCATTTTGGTGTTTGCATTTGATGCTGGAGTAGGCTAAAGGCTTTATTTTGGAATAGGTCCTCTTGATGAATTTTTTTTTGGGGGGGGATTTTTCTGCCATTTAGAGCTATATATACAAAAATTCTCCAGGCTCTTTAGAAAGAAAAATTTAAAAGTCAATGTATATCTATATGTAGATAGAATACTAGGTTATTAAATGAGGGTCTGGAGAGTCAGCTCAGTAGTTACAAGCATTGGCTGCTCTTGAGGAGGTCTTGGGTTTAGTTCCCAGCATCCACATGGCAGCTTACAACCTTCTGTAACTCTAGTTCTGAGGGACCTGATGGTCTCTGTGAACACCAGGCACACATGAGGTATACATACACACATTCAGACAACACACACACTCACCCGAAAGAAAGTTATTAGATGAATCAATGAATAGCATTATTAAAACATTTCCTTTTGAGAGATCTAGTTTTGACTTGCACAGGCTGGTCTCAAACTCACCACCTCAAAAATGCTATGATATTAGGCACGTGCCATCAGGACAAGTTTATTTAATACCGAGGATCAAACCAGGCCTTGTTATAACACGTGGGCACGCTACCAACCAAGCTGCATCTCTAGCTCTAAAGCATTATTCTTGAAATGAATTTATTAAGCCAAAGTAAGGCGAAAAGTACCTACGGGTCATTAAGTGGTGTGTATCAAACATTTTTATTATTGATTAGTGAACTCTGCTCCCTCGTGGAGCTGCTGTAATGTGTGCACTTGGTTTTCTTTCTCTATTGTAAAGTCTTAGGACTTAGATAAAATGCATAATTTCTCGGAAGTGTTGTTGATATTAACTACACTTAACCAGAGATGAACATTTTATGGTCTGCCTTCGTCAGAAAATTTTTGCTTTGTATAAAACATTCAACTGTTTAGGGTTAAAATTTTCTCCTCTTACCAGGTATTGCTTTTCTCTTTAATGGTGCATTTTTTAAAAAAATTGTTCTATGAATTATCTTCTGAGGAAAATGTTGGACGATGTGTTAAAATGCTGAGAATCCAAAGTACTGGTAAAGGGGACCCTCAAAGGCAGACAGAAGATGTGTGATTCCTGCCACTGCTGATCAATGACTCGGAGGCCTAGAGGGAAGCGGGTTTTACCACGGTACAGCGCTGTGTGCCACGGTTGCAGCAGGGTTCTTGTGGGCCACTCAGGGGCCACCTGCACCACATTCTGTTCTGCACCACGAGAAAGACCCTGCTCCCTCACACTTTCTAGTTTGTACAGGCTCACCACAGCATCGCTGCTCCCGCCTGCCTCGTCACCAGCCTTTCTCTGGCCTTTGTTGGGCTCTGTTTCCTATTTTAAAATTGTGATTATACTGGACCCTCCAGATGATCTAAGATAATCTCCCCATTTCAAGGTCACCTAACTTGCAACACTCAGTACTCTTTGCCACACAGCCTAACACATTTATACATTCCAGGAATTAGCATTTCTGGAGGCCATTGTTTGATCTGTCATTATTACAATCTGTGTTCTGGTCTCTAGGCATGCCTACCTGTTCCACAGGCAAAATACATTTGCCCCAAACAAGATCTCCAAAGATCTCATTAGTGCATCAATGCAAAGTAAAAAAAAATATTGTTTTTAAGACATCTCCTGGGTTCAATTCCCAGTAACACACACCACCACCAGCAAAAAACCCTTCCGTTAAACCTAATTAGCATCTTTTATTCATTTAATTAAATGATTTGTTTTTATTTACATGAATGGGGTGTGTGTGTGTGTGTCTGTGTGTGTGTGTGTAAGTGTGTATGGCACATATGTGTGAGTGCCCATTGTTGGGAGCAGATAAAAGAAACTTGTCCTAAGTATTGCCATTTTGACTTCAAACTCAATTTTTATCTAAACTGATCAACTCCCTCTCTAAGCAACAATAGTCACCCAAAACTTAATGCCTGTCCCTAACAGAAAGGATAAATAAGTTTGGTTGGTTGAGCAAAAACACATTCAATGTCAGTCGACATGGAAGGAACACGGGGAAAGTCCCTCATCCCTGAGTTCTGATTGATAAAAATTATAACTGTAACTTGGCTCAGATGCTTGTGGGTTTTATGCTTGCTACAAACCCTGCTTCAAAGCCCCTCCTCAGAGCTGCAGGAAGAAAGAAGACTCTTGAGTCTTTGTCTGGTGACCCTGATGAATCAGCGACTCTGCTTATGTGTAGTGAATTATAAAAGATTTTACTGCTTCATGAGTCCACTGGTGTATCCTTTCCCTTTCCTCCTAGCACACAGCAGACACAGTGTAGCAATTCCTCAGAACTAGAATGGTAGGTGGTTGTGAATTGCTTGGTGTGGGTGCTAGGAATGGAGCTCTGGTCTTCTGAAGAGCAAAAAGAGCTTTAAGGACTGAGCCACTTCCAGGTGTAGAGCAGACTGACCGCAGACTTGTGAATCCCCTGCCTCCTCCTTTTCAGTACCTCCTACCACTACAGCTGTTCACATGGTTATTCTGTCTATTACAAGGGTGTGCTGGATAGTTTCATGTCAACCTGACACAAGCCAAGGTCATCTGAGAGGAAGGAACCTTAATTAAGGAAAATACCTCCAAAAGATCATGTAGTCAGGCTTGTAGGGCGTCTTCTTAATTAGTGAGTGATGAGGGGAAACCAGCTGAGGTAGGTGGAGCCATCCCTGGGCTGGTGGTCCTGGGTTCTATAAGAAAGCATGTGGAGCAAGCCAGTAAGCAGCCCCTCCATGGCCTCTGCATACAGGTTCCTGCCCTCGATGGTTTTGGTGATGAACGTTTATATGGAACTGTGAGCGAAACCCTTGCCTCCCCAAGTTGCTTTGGTCACGATGTTTGATTACAGCACTAGTAGCCCTGACTAAGACATTGAGTTACAAAGAGAGGAACTTGAGGGTGACAGTAACTTTCTTTTTCGTTAGGGTAAAAAGGCAGTTTTTAGACATAACAGGAAAAAAAATGCCAGTTTAGGATTGCATAGTGAGCAAAAATAGACTTCATTTGGCTAATTCAAAAGAAGCCCAGAACAGAGGAAAAGGGAAAATAATGGATGAGGCATAGAGAGAGAAAAAGATAGAGCAACACGATTGTCTTAAACCTAATCAGAATATGGGCATTAAATGAAGATCTGGCTATTTTATTCTGACGTATGGTTAGATCAGATAAAAAGATAAAGCAACAATGTAAAACAAAACAAAACCCAGTGAAGTCCAAAAATGCAAGAATCACATTTTACTTTAGTTTCTTGTGACTGTGATGCTACCTTTACCCCTCTTGAACCCCTTTCTTTCTTTGTTGATGGAGCTCGAGTCCAGGACTCCACATAGACTGAGCATGCTCGGTGGTTTGGGGAAATGTCAGGTTGGCAGATGTCCTTCCTACCTCCCTTCCTTTTTCCCTCTGGTATTTCTCACCGTGTAGCTCAGCTGGCCTTAAACCCTGGAGCCTGTTGTGTCAGGATCCAGAGTCCCGGGATTACAGGAGAACTGTGCCAACCCCACTCCTTTCTTTACTTGGTAAGATGGACTTTATTTATAAAACAAATACCATTTGGAATTGGGAAACATTTCCAACTTTTAATCATTAACTATAAAACAAAATGAAAATACAGAAATATAGAGACGCAGATAAATAACAAAGGAACATTCCAGAGATATTTTGAGAAGTTTCAAACCTACCCTAGCTTAGGCATCTGCAGCTAAACAACACACATCACGTTTACTCTTGAGTCTTTAAACTAAGATTTTGTTCTTCTGTTTTCCAAGTTGTGGATGGTTGACTTTCCGTTTGGGATTTTTTTTCCAACTTTCAAGGTTAATCTGGTGATAAGCCCACCTTTCTCAGGTGAAGACCAGACAGACCTTTAGTGAGATGTAGCTTTCTCATACGTCCATGTGGATGACGCGTTTCTGTGTAACTGGACGACCTGTTGATTCCATAGCCTTACAAGATCCCTGAAGCACCTGGGCCGCTGTGAAGCAGACATCGCACTTTGGCCACAGCTGCTTGGTGAGCAGGGCAGACGTTATCTTCCTGTGAACATGCAGCGGGGCTCTGACCTCCCATTTGAGGCTTTAGTCTACAGAGTCATGTCGGGGGATGAACTGCACAGCGCTTTTTACTTTTTTTTAACATGCTAGCCCTTTGCTCTTCCTTGAAGTTGCTCTTGGTGCCTGTAGCCCTCCCTGCTGCCCCACTCCATGTATTTTCTCACACTCTTGTGGAGTACAACTGCTATTTTCTACAGATACCAGGGTGAGCACAAAGCATCACTCGACTTCCCGTTACTACAACAAATTGCTACTGGCAGTTAACTCATGAAAAGAAGGGTTAGCTACCTTGGGGTTCTGGAGTTTCCAGTCTTAGGGTGACCTCGTGGCATTGGGATTTTAGAATTGGAAGAAGCTAACTGCGTATATCAGGTCCAGAAAAGGGGGGAGGAAGAGATTGCGCTCCACAGTTCTGGGCACCCACTTGATAACCCAAGGTCCTCCCATAAGCCCCACGTCTCAATGACTCACTACTATTGAAGGGACCCACATATTGTGGGTGTTCCTCTCTGGATCCCCAGACTAGACACAGACCACCCCCAAACACCAATTTCCAAGCAGGAAGAGAACCTTGTTTAAACAAACCAATGGGACAAGGTGGCTGAACCTGAGTTGGGCAGAAGCAGAAGCAAATAGCTTTGCAAGTATTGGTTTTAAAAGGGAAAAAGTCTATGTTAGAATGAGCTAGGACGAGTTGGCGAGTTCTGAGTGGCTATTTCAACCAGGTTAGTCCAAATAATGAGTTTTGATGGCTGGACTTTGGAGATCAGCCTCAGTAGTGAGTTAGGCACGACAAAGTGGCCAAGTAAGGGATTAGACTTTGGTGGCTAGCTTTAGGAATGTAATCTAAAGGTTAGTGGAGGAAAGGGAAAGAAAGGGAGAACCTGCTGTGTTTGCCATGCTTGGGCCGGCGAGAGGCCTTCAACCATTCTGTGGAGAGAGAAGTCAACACACTGGCCTTTGAGGAGCACTAGTCCATATTTAAACCATAGTGTACAGTTAGCTGAAGAAACACATTTTAAATACACATGTCTGTAAAAAGCACAGAGTACAAAAAGATTTTCCATGCTAATCAGTAAAAGCTGGAGTGCTGATGACTTCACAACAATTTTTTTTCAGGGCCAAAGAAAGATATTGACAGCAATAAAAGTGAATCAGCTCAGTTAAGAGGTGGTGGTGTGATGGGTGTTTGGTGTTGGGGTGTTGTGGTATTGAGTGTTGGGGTGTTGTGGTATTGAGTGTTGGGGTGTTGGGGTGTTGGGTGTTGGGATGTTGGGGTGATAGGATGGTGGGTGGTGGGTTGGAAGGTGGTAGGGTGGTGGGTGGTGGGGTAGTAGGGTGGCAGAGTGGTAGGGTGACGGGGTGGTAGGATGGTGGGGTGGTGAGTGGTGGGTGGCAGGGTAGTGGGGTGGTACGATGGTAGGTGGTGGAGTGAAAGGTGGTGGGGTGGTAGGTGGTGGGGTAGTAGGGTGGCAGAGTGGTGGGGTGGTGGGGTAATGTAGCCATTGCAAGTATGCCCTATGTGGTTCAAAATAGATGGAACATAAACTGACAGAAAACAACCAGATGAAAAATAAGTAACAGAATTTGGAGTCCAGTGGTTAAGAGAATTGGCCTTTCTTCCAGAGGATGTAGGTTTGAGTCCCAGCATCCACACGATGGCTTACTACTGTGTGTACCTCCAGACAGACATGAGGCAAAACACCCACGCACATAAACTAAGGATGCAGGAGTAATTTTCTGTCCATCCATCTGTCTGTCCGTCTGTCTGTCTATAATTTATCTAAACTCAGGGTACTTTGATCACTATCTGGATCATAGATGAACATTAAGGACGGATCATATATTTAATATAAACTCCAAATTAATAAAGCTTTAATAAATGTGAGACAAAACAAAAAGTTGATACAATTGAACTTCCTCAAAGTGAAAAACTTTTACTCTTCAAAAGACAATATGAAACAATCCAAGTCTAAACCGCAGGCTGGAGGAAAGTGTTTTCAGAGCACACATTTGATGAAGGATAAACAGTGTAACTTAAGAACTGGCCAAGATTTTACAGAGGCATCACCTAACACTGGTGGAGGTAGCACATAAGCCCACGAAAAGATGCTCCACATTATTAACAATGGAAGATGTTCAAATGAGATCAGATGATAATCTAGCACACGCCTTTAGAATGCCTAGCCATAAAAGAGACTATCAAGAGCTGGCTGGGACTCGGAGGCACAGGATTCTCACATGTATAGTGGAAGCGTGAACTGCCACAGCCGTTCTGGAAAATAGCGTTTGCAGTTCGTGTAAATATTAAATATGAGTTTACATATTGTCCACACTACTTTGCATCTCTGTATTTATTTGTTCCAGAGGATAAAATGCTTGTGTATAAACACCAAGCTGTGTATAGATGATCCTAACAACCTTCCCTGTAACACCCCGGATTAGAAACAGCTCAGACTCACTGACAGACGATTGGGTCAAGGCCTCGTGCCGCATCCCACAGTGAGGATGTACTCGGCAGTCAGTGCTTGCTCAGCCTGCAGGCAGCCCTCGGTTAGATTCCCACGCAGAGCTGGGATTACTGGGTGGAATCTGACTGACGAATAAAGTGGTGTGCCACATACAACAACATGGATGGACCTTCACATGCCTGTGCTGTGAGAGAGAAACGAGCTGCACATTGTACCGCAGAGACAACATTTTTTAAAAAATGTAAACTCAGTTCAAATAATGCAAGGGAGAGCAATAGGTGCTTAGCTTTGAGGAAGGAGAACTGTGGAAGCGTAAGAGGAAGAAATATAAAGTGAAATGAGCGACTAAGACAGGAGGTAGGCCAGGGACTGACACCAGCCCAGTCAAACCCGCAAGGTCAGTGAAGTTCTTGCTGGAGGCCAGGAATGACAAAGAGCCTTCTGATTCCTCATTATCTCTCACCTTTGACTAGAAAGTATAGGTGAGAACCAAATCCTAAGGAAGACCCTCTGGACACCTAGGGGTGGCTGGATGGACTAACCGATTCATTCCCCTTCCCAATCCTTACCCTAGTTTCTGCTATGAGTCCTTTAAAAGGCTCTGAGACTAGCGCCTTGATGGTATCCAATCCTTGGGGACCCCTCTTGTTTTAAAAGAGTTCTGTCCTCTTAAGCGCCAAACTATGAATAAAAAAAAATCTAGTATTCATACTCTGTATCTATGAATTTTCTTCTTTGATTCTTTTTTTTTAAATTAATCATTCTATTCGTTTATATCTCAAATGATATCACACTTCCCAGTTACCCCTCCACCAGCCCCCATCCCACATCTGCACTCCCCTCTACTCTTTGCCTGTATGAGAGTGCTCTCCACCCACACTCTCCCGCCCCACCGCTCCAGCATCACCCTACACTGTGGAATCACGCCTTCCCGGAACCAAAGGTTTCCCCTCCCCTTGCTGTCAGGCAAGGCCATCCTCTGCTACATATGTATCTGGAGACATGGATCCCTCCAGGTACACTCCTCGGTTGGTGATCTAGACTCTGGGAGAACTGGGTGGTCAGGTCAGCCTATGTTGTTCTTCCAATGGGGTTGTGACCCCCTCTGCTCCTCCAGTCCTTCGGCCATCTCCACCACCAGGTTCCTTGAGCTCCATCTGATGGTTGGCTCCAAACATCCACATCTGCATTGGTCAGTTGCTGGCTGGACTTCCTCAGAACCCGACACTAAGTTCCTGTCAGCAAGCACCTCTTGACCATGGCAATAGTATTGGGTTGGTGTCTGCAGACATGATGGATTCCTAGGTGGAGCAGTCCCTGGTTGGCCTTTCCTTCAGTTTCTGTTCCATTTTTTTCCGTTCTTCCTTGGTTAAAAACTTTGAGATATGTGGGTGTCCCCATCCCTCAACTGGAGGAGTGCCTATCTGCTGGAGGAGGTCTCTACAGGTTCTGTCTTCCTCTTCTCTGGGCATTTCTGTTAAAGTCATTCCCATTGGGTCCTGGGACCCTCATGTTTCCCTGATGTGTGGGACCCTCTGGTGGCTATCCCCAGTCTCATCCCCCCTGCTACATATTTTTGTTCGATTTCCTGACCCTCTGTACCTCTCTCACATCTCTTCCATATCCTGATGTTGCCACCCTTATTTCCTCCCACCCTTTCCCCCCTCCCCCCACTGAGGACTGAAACATCCACACCCTGGTCTTCCTTCTCCATATGTTCTGTGGGTTGTATTATGGGCATTGTGAGCTTTTGGGCTAATATTCCCTTATCAGTGAGTGCATACCATGTGCGTTCTTTTGTATCTGGGTTACCTCTCTAAGGATGATATTTTCTAGTTCCATCCATTTGCCTGTGAATTTCATGAAGTCATTGTTTTTGATAGCTGAGTAGTACTCCATTGTGTAGATGTACTACATTGTCTATATCCATTCCTCTGTTGAGGGACATCTGGGCTGTTTCCAGCTTCTGGCTACTATAAATAAGGCTGCTATGAACATAATGGAGCACGTGTCCTTGTTATATGTTGGAGCATTATTTGGGTATATGCCCAGGAGTGGTATAGCTGGGTTCTCAGTTAAAACTATTTCCAATTTCTCAGGAACTGCCAGATTGACTTCCAAAGTGGTTTTACAAGCTTAAAGTCCCACCAGCAATGGAGGAGTGTTCCTCTTTCTCCATATCCTCGCCAACATTTGCTGTCACCTGCATTTTTTGATCTTAGCCATTATGACTGGTGTGAGGTGGAATCTCAGGTTGTTTTGATTTGCATTTCCCTGGTGACTAAGATGTTGAACATTTCTTTAGGTGCTCACAGCCATTCGATATTCCTCAGTTGAGAATTCTTTGTTTAGCTCTGTAGCCCATTTTTTAAAAGGGTTATTTGGTTCTCTGTTGTCTAACTTCTTGAGTTCTTTGTATATTTTGGATATTAGCCCTCTATCGGGTGTAGGGTTGGTAAATGGTAAACATATTTTCCCAATTTGTGGGTTGCTGTTTTGTCCTATTGACAGTGTTCTTTGCTTTACGGAAGCTTTGCAGTTTTATGAGGTTCCATCTGTCGATTATTGCTTCTAAAGCACAAGCCATTAGTGATCTGTTCAGGAAGTTTTCCCCTGTACCTAAGTATTCCAGGCTCTTCTCTATTTTCTCTTCCATTAGATTCAGTATATCTGGTTTTATGTGGAGGTCCTTGATCCACTTGGACTTGAGTTATGTACAGGAGATAAGTAATGAATCAATTTACATTCTTCTACATGCAGACTGCCAGTTGAACCAGCACCATTTTTTGAACATGGTGTCTTTTTTCCATTGGATGGTTTTAGCTTCTGAGATCTTCTGAGATCTTCTGAGATCTTCTTCAATTTCTTCCTTCAGAGATTTGAAGTTCTTGTCATACAGATCTTTTACTTGCTTGGTTGGAGTCACACCAAGATATTTTATATTATTTGTGACTATTCTGAAGCATATTTGTTTCCCTAATTTCTTTCTCAGCCCTTTTACCCTTTGAGTAAAGGAAGCCTACTTATTTGTTTGAGTTAATTTTATATCCAGCCACTTTGCTGAAGTTGTTTATCAGCTGTAGGTACCCTCTGGTGGAACTTTTGGGGTTGATTCTGTACACTATCATATCATCTGCAAATAGTGATATTTGACTTCCTCCCTCCCAATTTGTATCCCTTTGATCTCTTTTTGTTGTCTAATTGCTATGGCTAGGACTTCAAGTACTATATTGAATAGGAAGGGAGAGAGTGGGCAGCCTTGTCTAGTCTCTGATTTTAGTGGGATTGCTTCAAGTTTCTCTCCATTTAGTTTGTTGTTGTCTATTGGATTGCTGTATATTGATTTTATTATATTTAGGTATGCACCTTCAATTTCTGATCTCTCCAATACTTTTAACATGAATGGGTATTGTATTTTGTCAAAGACTTTTTCAGCATCTAATAAGATGACTATGTGGTTTTTTTCTTTGAGTTTGTTTACATAGTGATTACATTGATGAATTTCCTTATATCGAACCATCCCTGCATTCCTGGGATGAAGCCTACTTGATCATGGTAGATGATCGTTTTGATGTGTTCTTGGATTCAATTTGCGAGAATTTTATTGATTATTTTTGCATCTGTATTCATAAGTGAAACTGGTCTGTAGTTCTCTTTCTTTGATGGGTCTTTTGTGGTTTTGGTATCACTATAACTATGGCTTCATAGAACAAATTGGATAGTGCTCCTTCTGTTTCTTATTTATGGAATAGTTTGAAGAGTATTGGTATTAAATCTTCTTTGAAGGTCTGATAGAATTCTGCACTAAAACCATCTGGCCCTGGGCTGTTCTTGGGTGGGAGACTTCTAATGACTGCTTCTATTTCCTTGGGGGTTATGGGGCTGTTTAGATGGTTTATCAGATCCTGATTTAACTTTGGTACCTGGTATCTGTCTAGGAAATCATCCATTTCATCCAGGTTTTCCAATTTTGTTGAGTATAGACTTTTGTAGTAGGATCTGATCATTTGTTGAATTTCCTCAATTTCTGTTGTTATGTCTCCCTTTTCATTTCTAATTTTGTTAATTTGGATACTGTTTCTGTGCCTTCTGGTTAGTCTAGCTAAGGGTTTACCTGTTTTGTAGATTTTTCTCAAAGAACCAGCTCATAAGGTTGTTGTTTTTTTTTTTTAATTATTCTTTATATACTAGTTGGTTGATTTCAGCCCTGAGTTTGATTATTTCCTGCTGTCTACTCCTCTTGTGTGTTTTTGCTTCTTTCTGTTCTAGAGCTTTCAGATGAGCTGCTAAGCTGCTCGTTTATGATCTCTCCAATTTTTTATGGAGGCACTCAGAGCTATAAGTTTTCCTCTTAGCACTGTTTTGATTGTGTTCCATAAGTTTGGATATGTTGGACTTTCATTTTCATTGAATTCTAAAAAGTCTTTATTTTCTTTCTGTATTTTTTCCCTTACCAAGGTACCATTGAGTAGATAGGTGTTCAGCTTCCACGTGTATGTGGGCTTTCTGTTGTTTTTGTTGCTGTTATAGACCAGTCTTAGTCTATGGTTGCCATATAGAATAAATGGGATTAATTCAACGTTCCTATATCTATTGAGGTTTGTTTTTTGTCCCAGTGTATGGTTGATTTTTCATAAGGTACCATGAGGTGGTGAGATATTCTTTTGTTTTATGGTGAAGTATACTGTAGATATCAGTTAAATCCATTTGGTTCATAACTTCTTTCAATTTCACTGTGTCTCTGTTTAGTTTCTGTTTCCATGATCTTTCCATTGGTGAGAGTGGTGTTGAAATCTCCCACTATTATTGTGTGAGGTTCAATGTACGCTTCGAGCTTTAGCAACATTTCTTTTACAAATGTGGGTGCCCTTGCATTTGGGGCATAGATGCTCAGAATTGAGGGTTCATCTTGGTGGATTTTTCCTTTGATGAGTATGTAGTGTCCTTCCCCATCTTTTAAAATAACTTTTGGTTGAAAGTCTATTTTGTTGGGTGTTAGAATGGCTACTCCAACTTGTTCCTAATCCATGGGAACCAGGCAGAGAGAGTGACACTGGGCCTGACATGAGCTTTTGAAACCTTAAAGCCCACTCCCAGTGACACGCCTCCTCCAACAAGGCCGCACCTCCTAATCCTCTCCAAACAGGTCATCAGCTTTAGACTAAGCAAGAAAATATATGTTGTTATGGGGAACCATTTCCATTCAAACTACCACACACGTTATCAGTGTAGTCTTCATTCTTCAACTGGCAATGGCTAGTGATTGAGATGGAGATCTTCAGACTATTTATTTTTAATGTAAAATATTAATTTCAGGACCATTTAAGGTCAAGGTCCCTAAGCCACGTCTCAATGATTCCCTTCAAATGATACCAGGCTGTGTTTCTATGCAATTGTCTTTGGTTATTATGCGAAAAGTGGCAGTCAAGTGTTCTAGACCACAAACAGATTTCAAAATCTTTTCTTCTCTTTCAGCGTTACAGAAATAACAGCGACAAACGCTTTGTAGTGCTCACTTTGACGGAATATGTAGACTCCCGGATTGGCTCATTATGCTTTGAGTTGTCTCTTTTCAGATACCCAGCAGGCAATGTGCATGCCACAGAGTTCTGAAAAGCAAGCACATGGAGGTGACACCTAAACTGTTGGATTCCTCAACTCCGTGAACTCCGGGTGTATACACAAGGAAGAAAGAAGCTCGCGTTTTTCTCCCTGTGAAATTATTGGTGCGTTTCCTCTGTTGCAAATAACATTGCACACAACCCTGGGGTGTTTCTGGGGAAGCCACTGGTGCTCTGGTAGGTATGGACTGTAGAGATTGTCAAGGAAATTTGTCTTTAAGGGATATTGAAGATTTGGGAATGTTCTTTATATCCAAGTTTCTATCCATGAGTTAAAGAAACTGACTCTGCGGATTGAATTCTCATTCCAAAAATTGCTCCAGGACCTTTTAGATGAGTGCATTTCGGTCCTAAAGGAGAGAATCACCTCTTTGTCAGTGTGCTCTGCACCCAGTCTCCTCCCCACGCCCTCCATTGTGGGAGCCTCTAATTCCAGCTAAACCGACACGATGACTGACAGAGAATCTGAAATAATTGTACTGGCGGCTTTTGTGACATTTTGGGAATTAAAGGATGCTTCTCACAGTGCAGCAGGGTAGCAGATATGAAGAAGTCAGTGGGTGTTACCCTTTCTTACCTTTCATTATGCACATTGTGGCGCGATGAGTCGAGGGGCTGATCCCTCTAGTTAGGGCCAGTGTAGGCAGTCTGTTGTTCAGAATGGCTAGGGAGTTGCTTATGCATTTCAACCTGGCCTGCAGTGACCTTGGGCTCAGTTGACACCCCTGTATTTATGTGGTTTTCATTTTTTTTATTTTTTTTTCAGAATTAGCATTTAAACTGTGTGAAGATCTTGCATGAGGTTTGTTAAATGTCTGTGTCCTTGAAAACGATATAATTACACTAGCCTGTGTGTATGTATATTATGTAGTTAAACACTTATTTTGATAGTCAGGTATAAAATACAACATAAATTTCATCAATAATAATATTCTTCATCTTACTATACAAGTTATAACACATGCTTATGTGTGTCTTATTGATTTTAAAATCAAGTAATTCATTTGGTTATGGGACTTACTACATGATAATTTGATAGCCACATTTTTGAGCTTAATTTGATCATGGTTGTAATGAGGCTAGTATTTGGCATGTTTGTGGCGATTTTCATTTTAAAGTCAAAATATTTGAAACTAGCTGGGCGTATTGGCTCCTGCCTGTAACCACAGTGTTCAGGAGGCTGAGGCAGGAGGATTCCCAAGTGTCAGAGTTCAGTCTGGACTACAGAGTGAGTTCCAGGACAGCCTATTTTATAGAGTGAGACCCTACCTCAAAAAAACCAAGTCCAAACCAAATCATGCCAAAACAAACCATTTAAAAATATTTACTTTGGTGTTATTAAAGCTTGGTTCTAAACATACAGAAGTAAATGACTATATGATAACTTTTGGTTTTATAAAAGTCACTTTGTTATTAAAGTATTTGTGTGCATGTGTGCGTGTGTGTGCTGGTATGAAAACAGGTTCAGGTTTCTCTTGGTCTGAGTCCTTTTATGGCTCCTGTTGCAGGGACTGTTAGGTGGCTTGGTTTTCTGTCCCTTGGTGGTCATGACCTGTGTTATTTCTTTGCCTTATATATGTTATATGTTATACATTATATGTTTTATGTTATATGTTGGTGGAGCCTACAACTGTATTGTTTAGATGTAGCTAATATCCGAAATCAATTGGTTTAAGTCAATCAAAAGATAATCTGGATGGGCTTGATTTTATAGGTGAAGAATTTAAGAGAGGAAGTACATTCTCCACGAGGTGAGACACACTCTCTTTGGTCTTGAGTAAATAATCCATCATGAAGTAAGTGACCACAGCAAAGCAACTCATAGTGAGTGCAAGGTACTGTGAGTGGTGTGTTAGTGCTAAGGGAGGCTTTCTGCAAGAAACAAACCCTTTCAGTCCCACAGCTGAGGGTGAACCCTCTTTCTTATCCTAGCGCTGTTCTCTCCTCTCCTGTGGATCCAGTTAGTTATCACTTAGTTGACTCAGATCAAACGTGGGACCTTGTGGAGCGAAGTGAACCATTTTCTTCCTTTAGACTCTTCAACTCTTTAGCAACAGTTCTCAACCTGTGGGACATGACTCCTTTTTGTGGGTATGGTAGGTGTTGAATAATCCTTTCACAAGGGTCACCTAAGACCGTGTAAACAGAAATTTACAATACGATTCATGACAGCAGCACAATTACAGTTTTGAAGTTGCAAGAAAAGTAATTTTATGGTGGGGGGGGTCATCACAACATGAGGCACTGCATTAAAGGGTCTCCATATTAGGAAAGTTTGAGAACCACTGTTCTAGAGTATCTCTCTTATAGGCTGTAGGAAGGTTACTTGGTAGATATGTAAAGCGCTTGGTTACATGTTATAGATGTGCTCAGGAAAGACCTAGCTATGTTATTCTGTAGCCATTCCCTTGTTCAGCATTTAGTGTTTGTATTTAAGGGGTGATTGCCCGAGGGCAGCTGTCTAATACCCTTGATCCAGTGTCTAGCTCATAGAAGAGATTTAATAAATATCTGCAAATAAATATATATTTAGCATATTCTGGAAAGCACTACAGTTTGGTCCTCAGAGTGTAGGAGACACTCATGCCTTTCATTATTTCCTTAGCTGTTGAACAAGGAACACTTTTAGATGTCAGCATTGTACACATTTGTAGGCTTCTGTCTGTGACATTGAGTACATTATAAAACTTGTTATTTTTCTGTATGTGTGTCCTCATTTGTGCATTATAATGAATTACTCAAAAGATTCTTGTTAAAACAGGACAGTGCTTCGCACATGGAAGCCATTTATTTTGCATCTTACTTTCTTTTAAAATATTGACAGTTTTAGCTTGATTGACCCACATGTTTTAATTTCCATTTGTAAGACTAGCCTACTCCTTTCTCCTCATTTCATAGAAATGATGTGTTAATAAATTTTACCACATGTCTTGATTTTCACACTCCAATTATAGGCAGCACAAAATGCTATTGTACACTGTTAAGCATTTAAATTCAAAACAAAACCAGACATTTCTATTGCTATCATGTGAGAAATTCACTAATGTCTTTCTCATTCTCGGTATAATCAAATGCTACAGAGAAAAACTTTACTTATTCAAAGAGAGGAAAGTATGTCTTGTGAATCTTTTCTTTGCCAATATCAGAATTACATCATCTCTATCTCAAAGAACCAAACGTTATCTGTATTAAACCTGGGTGTGCCTTCTTCACAGATCTTTGCATGTTTAAAGGTAGCTGCCAAAATCCTCTCGGTGGGCAATCTTTACCTCATCCTGGAAAGCCTGTTCAATTCCTTTCAAATGAAATTGCAACCTAGTTAACACTAAGTATCACTTTAGAAACAGAGTGGAAGACCTAAGAAGATTAAAAAAGAAAGCGTCCCCAAGCGCATGACCCATTCTTCTGCTTTAGGTTTTAAAGAGACATGCAAAGAAGGGCAGAATAGAGATTTTCATTTCACCAGAGTAAAGTGGGTACCGCTTGTGTGAAATGCTGCAATTTCTCCGGAGAGTAATCCAAAAACGTATTTGGATCATTGTTAGCAAAGTTCACACCAAGTTTCTTCAAAACACAGCTGTGAATCTTTCTAAAAAAAAAATGACTTCAGACTAAGTGTGGTGGCAGAATGAGAAAAATATTTGATATCAGAAAGTGTTTCTCTTGGCACTGTCATGCAAGACTCGGTGATCACAGCTCATCATACCAGTAAGACTCTGGTTACTGTAGTGATGTTTTAGTCTTCTTAAAAATCTTCTGCTACAAAATTAATTACAACCCTCTGAAACCTAGGCTGTAGTGGTGGATATTTACACAGTAGGTTTTCTCAAAAATTGTTTCTGGGGTTGGAGATTTAGCTCAGTGGTAGAGCGCTTGCCTAGGAAGCGCAAGGCCCTGGGTTCGGTCCCCAGTTCCGAAAAAAAAAAAAGAACCAAAAAAATAAAAAAAAATTGTTTCTGAAGTTAGGAGTAGCCTTAAATGGTTGGGGTGGTCTTTCATCTGTTTACCCCTTCAACCCCTTTAAAAGAAAAATATGGAACGCTTCATGAATTTGCATGACATCCTTGCACAGGGACCATGCCAATCTTCTCTGTATTGCTCCAATTTTAGAGTACGTGCTGCCAGAGGAAGTGTATTTATCTGTCTGTTTAAAATTTAAAAGAAATCTACATAGTTTTATATCCTTTTTTTGACATTCCTTTAGCGCGTAAAGGGGTAATGGATCGAATGAATCATTCCCATAAGAAAGTATTAAGATGCCTCTTTGGAGCCTGATGTGGGGGCAATGCCTGTAATGCACTACCTGACATGAGGCAGGACTCCCGAGAGTTCCAGCTCAGCATAACCTAGGAAGACCCTGCTGCAAATAAGCAAAAGCAAACAGAACAGAAAAGCCTGTTTGAAACTATGAGTTTCATAAGTTACATACCTTTGCTCTGGTCTGGAGATTAAAGTCAAGGTCTTTAGCACCCTGGGTCTTCTAAATTCTTAACTAGAACTATCCAGTAAGGTATTAATAACTCATATACATGCCATTTTCACACCAACAACATTTTGGATTAGAAAAAGATTTTGTGTAGAACTGATAAGTATCTATTAATTTGAATACAAAATTCAGTTGCCACTAATATTTTCTGGTGTCATAGATGTAAGTGCAAATTCATTTTCATTTAAATTAAATTATTTTTAGTGCGTGTGTGTGTGTGTGTGTGTGTGTGTGTGTGTGTGTGTTCACACAAGTGGAGGACAGAGGAAAACTTGTGTGTGTGTTGTTTCTCTCTTTCCTGGGAACTGGGGTTGAACTGGGGTCTTTGGGTCTAGCAGTAAGTACCTTCACTTTCTCCACGACATCACTGTCCCTCCGTGCAGTTACTGTTAGCTGATAATGACCAAATCTTCAAGACAAAACTATTAGTGAATTTTTTTATGTGGTGTATATAATTCTTATTACCCTCACGTGAGCAAAAAAATATGAATATGAAAAAAATTTCTTTTAGGGCATGATATTTACTCCATGCACTTGTAAATCCAGCATTTGAAAGGCAGAGGCAGAAGGATTGGGTGTTCAAGGCTAGTATTGGTTATGTAGTGAGTTCCCGAGCAGCCTAGGCTACATGATACCCTCAAAAATAAGACAAAACAAAATAATGATAATAATATGTAAATAAATTTAAAAAATGCTACACGAGAAAAGCAATTAGACAAAGAGTCTCCTTTTGAGTAAAACAAGCCACTTTCTTTCTTTTTTTTGCATTTGACCAGAATATAGTTTTTATAATTTTTTTCTGTGGGTGAAAATGTACAGAAAAGTAAAAAAGTTTGTTTCATTGTTGCACATATCAAATGCACTTTGATTACATTTACAAAGTTCAGATTTTAAAGAAACAGAATTTATCCTTTCTTTTTTTACTTTTTTATTTTGCTCAAAAATTTTTTTTTATCTTTATTAACTTGGGTATTTCTTATTTACATTTTGATTGTTATTCCCTTTCCCAGTTTCCAGGCCAACATCCCCCTAACCCCTCCCCCTCCCCTTCTCTATGGGTGTTCCCCTACCCATCTGCCCCCCATTACCGTCCTCCCCCCAACAATCACGTTCACTGGGGGTTCAGTCTTGGCAGGACCCAGGGCTTCCCCTTCCACTGGTGCTCTTACTAGGATATTCATTGCTACCTATGCAGTTGGAGTCCAGGGTCAGTCCATGTATAGTCTTTGGGTAGTGGCTTAGTCCCTGGAAGCTCTGGTTGCTTGGCATTGTTGTTCATATGGGGTGTCAAGCCCTTTCAAGCTCTTCCAGTCCTTTCTCTGATTCCTTCAACGGGGGTTCCATTCTCAGTTCAGTGGTTTACTGCTGGCATTCGCCTACGTATTTGCTGTATTCTGAACAAGCCACTTTCTAATTCATAATAATACGACATTTTGGGAGCTATAAATTGCCAATCAGAGCACGACGCAGATTATTGTCAGCCCTTGCTTGCAGTGGACAATGTGCACAGGCTTGGAAGTCAGATGATCTCCGTGCTTGCCTGTGCTTTCCCTCCCTTGGTGGGTGGTGTAGTCCAATGACTTAGTGTCTCTGTCTTGAGTTAATCATTTGTAAATTGGAGGCAAAAGCTTTCTATAGCCCAAGGTGTGCTTTGCACTGTCAAGTACTAAGTAAGCACTTAGTGCTAGTACTAGCATCATTACAAAGGTAATGCTTTCTGTTTTACTAAGTACTTCCATGTATAGTCTTTCATTTGCACTAAACTCTTGGGTTACAACACAGCTTTTATGATAGACCTGTGTACAGGTTTTAAATAAAACGTCCTTGCTCAATTTGTTCAGAGCAACAGAGTGAAGGAATTTCATTCTTCCTTCGTCTAGGGAAGCTCTCAGTGGGTTAAAGGTACTTTTTTTTTTTCTTCACTAAAATTCGGTCTAACTTCAAACCATTTGAAGCTACAATTTTATTCATTCACCCTTGTCAAGCTGTATTCTCCAAATCTACCTTTTATCCCCACTCTACAGATGGGAAAGAGAAATGTGCAATAACTTTCCTAGGGCCGGAGGGCACCGAGCCCTGCACCTCACTCTCTGAAGGAATGTGACCTGCTCCGGCTCCGCGCTAGGTCTGGATGAATCGCGAACATTTCAACTCTTGTTTGTAAGCTTCTGAATGCAAAGAAATGAAAAGAAGGCATTGGTACAGTGGTGGTGCGAAGCCTTTGGTAGCAGCCTTGCCACCCAGCCTCAGCAGTTTATGCCTTTAATCTTCTCAGTGACCGGCACGTGTTAAAACCATTTAAAAAAGTACCTTGTAACCTCCAACCTGAAGAAGAAGAAAAATGGCTTAGGGAGCAGTTAAAAGCCCCATTATATGCTGTCTTTTTTTTTTTTTTTTTTTTTTTTTTTTTTTAAGGATTTTTCTGAAAGCACTCACTTTTCACCCAGAGACTTTTTTTTTCTTCTCTGGATGGAGTTAGAGCCTTGCTAGAAGGAAGTAATGTTAGTGAGAGCTGCAACACGACCCACGAGGGCACAGTGCTTCATGGGGCATTTCCAGGAAGCAGATGCCAACTGCTATGTTCTCTTGCACCAAAACACGAAGCTCAGAGAGGCGAGCAATTTGCATATTCAGCAAAAATACCTGCTTGTGGTTGAGCTCACTGATAAATCTTAGACCACGCCCCAGCCCCAGCCCAGACAGTGTTCAAAGAACGGTGTAAAAGGGGAACATATGTAGAGACCCTATTATTCCATTCTGATTTATATACATTGCCCTTTATGAATGTCTGCTTTACAATTAGACGTTTAATTTAAAACAGAACCTGCGATGGCGATAACCCTAAGGCACAGGCTTAAAACATTAACCATTTAGGGGGCCTGGGGATCAATATTCAAAAGGTAAAATTGATTGTGCAGACCCTGGGCTCCAAATTTGGAGGTAGCAATGAATAGCCAGCCTGGTAGGGGCACCAGTGGAAGGAGGAGCCCTTGATCCTGCCAAGGTTGGATCCCAGTGAACAGGATTGTTGGGGGGGGGCGGTAATGGGGGTGGACAGGGAGGGACCACCCATATAGAAGGGAGGGGGGGGGCTAGGGGATGTTGGCCTGAAACTGGGAAAGGGAATAACATTTGAAATGTAAATAAAAAAATCGCCAATTTAATAAAGATGGAAGAAAAAAATAAAATAATAAAAGCATCTTCATATTATGCAAAAAAATTGATTGTACAGAAAGAATTTCATGGGATCATTAAGAAAGTATGGAGAGTGTCTTCTGCAAATAAAACCTAATTTTTGATTTCCAAAATTGTGATTTTTTTTTGTTGTTGTAAAAATGTTTCTCTCTCAAGGAACATACTTCTTTTTAACTTTTGAGTAAAGTAAGGTGAAGGGGGTCTTTAACTTGAGTGTTTAACCAGAACACGTGCTCTAAAAAGAAAAATAAAATAAAATATCTTGGAACGCTTTGCTGCTTAGCATGTTACATGTACATCTGGAGGCAGATTTGGAGACAAAAGCCCAATGGCAAGGGAAATAAACTAATTAATGATCCCAAGAAAGAAAGCAAATTTAGCCAAGTCATCAGCAAATTCTTGTAACCCCAAAACATGAATACCCTCGGGGAAGCAACAACAAGAAAAAGAACAATAACAACAACAGCAACAACAACAACAGCAGCAACAACAACAACAGCAGCAACAACAACAACAGCAACAACAGCAAAAAGAGCAGCAACAACAGCAACAACACAGCAACAACAACAACAACAACAGCAACAACAACAACAGCAACAAGAGCAGCAACAACAACAGCAACAACAGCAACAGCAACAACAACAGAAACAACAGCAGTAACAACAACAACAACAACAGCAAAACCCTGCTTGGCACATGATGTTTTAAGGGCTTATTTGGCAATCTCTCTCTAGCAGCTAGAGGCTCCCTGAAAATGTAAACTAACATACTTCTGAGAGTCATTCTAAGATAATCTTAGAAGAATTAATGGGGAAAAAAAAGGAACCGGTCTGTTATATACTCCATGAGAGTAAACATTCAGATGTCCAAATAGCATTCTGTGGTTACTTTTAGTAAGAAAATAAACCCGGGTGACTTCCACATAGACCCCTGTCCCCATCTCTCCATTCTTGCTGTTCCGTGCACTGATTTGTTCGCAGAGGTTGGCTTTGATTGCATCTGAGAGAAAAAGCATTACTGATCCCGGTTACTCCAATCTGCTTGGCTGGGTTCTGTCTCTGTGCATTTCTCTGTCTTTCCACATGGTGCTCAGACTGCAGCTCTTGGCCTCTCCTGAGCACATTGAAAATCTATTGTGCTGAACTCTTACATCTCTTGCTGTGAATAGGAAACTGTCCCTTCAGGAGCATCATTCTGTTGGGCGTAGGTACAGGTGAATGAATCAGAGGATAGGAGGCATTTAGAAAGCTGCCAGATGCATCCGGTTAAGTTTTAAAATAAAAAAGGCCAGAAAATGTATATAATTCATACAGCAATTGAAAAAACAATGTAAGCATGTATACATACAACACTGGTATGTGTGTGGTTTCTTAAAGGATTGAAGTGCTTAATATTTCCAGTTAGTACGGATGTACCGATTGGGTTATAGTTGTTTCCCATCAATCAATCTTGACTAATCTCCCCTCCCCATTTCTAATGAACAGTTAATTAGATAAACAATGCCTATCAAAAGTTTGAGATATAGTAAAACACAAAAAAGTAGCTTTTTCTTTTTTGCCAAGTCCTGCTGGGAATGTTTTTCATAGAACCTCCCCTCCTTCTGTCTTCAAATAACTCTCTAATTTGAAATATTTCATCATTAAATGGTAGACATTGTGAATGCTTTGACTTTTAGAGTGTGTTTTTGAAGTTGCATAAATGTATATGTTGGAAATACTTGGGTAAAGGTTCTCTAGATCCAAAGTTAAGTTGGTTTAAACACAACCTGATGTTCTAATATAATGTACTCTCAATGTATTGGGTTATGTGATCCGTTCTTAGTCATGTGCTGACAGCTTGTTAAAGCATTATCAAAACTGTGTTACAAACACAGCAGGGGCGTATTCAAGGCCACCAAAGGATGCTGAAACAGAATCCTAGACCAGTTACAGTGTCCCCTACATGCCCTGCAGCATAGCTGAGGAGCACAGTGTAAATTTTCCCCATGTTTTATGCCTCAGCGCCTCCTTTGAATTACTACTCTTGCATTACTAAGTGAACTAAAGGTTCCTGGGACACAAACATCGCCAACCATGACTGACGATCTAAAACCAAGATGGCTACAGAACCAATACACAAGAAGAGGATGGAGGGAGATAGTGTGAGAGTTCACTACTTTATTCAGAGTATTCTCCAACTGAAAACTTACTGTTTACTTCTGTATTTTTCCTCTTAGTATTTAGAACCATGACTGACTATGGGTGGTAGAAACATCAAAAACATAAACCACAGAGAGGAACACTACCTTATAAGCTATTTATAATCAAGCTTTGAAAAAGACAGACCAGTCATGGGCCAGATGCATTCCTAGTGCAGAGATGGGTTTATGCTTGGATAGTTACAATGTTTTCTAAATATATACAAATTTAAATACATGTTTGCCATCCTGGGGACGAAACCCTGGACTGTGCATATGCTCAAGGGATAAAATTTTCTCTCAGTGAGTTACTGCCTCAGTTTTAAATACGTTATTATTTTACATTAAAATGCTATTTTAATGTTTCAAAAATATACAAGTTAAACACTATCTTCAACAGATACAAAATTAAATAATTATTTAGAAAGTCTATGCATAGAGTAATCTGAGTTCTTTGTAGGAGAAAATCCAGGATCCAGACAGATGAATAAACACCATTATCACCATTGCAAACAGCTACTTAGGGAATTTGCTCCCAATTAACCTTATAGACAAATGAAGAATCATCCTCTAAAAATGAACACATTTATTTCTCTAAATATGTAAATTCCTCAGCATTTCTACAATGCTGAGGTAAACTATTTCTATCTATATTTATAGATCAGAGTTGGGAACAATTTCTTTCTCCTTTACAAACAGCCTTGACTGCCTACTCCGAGTTCAAAACGGCCTTAAAATGTGTCATATTTTTGGTATACAAAAGGCTTTCTAAAATTGTATTATGCAGTTATTGTGCCGAGAGAATGACCCTTGGCACTCTTTGTTTACTGAACGTCAAATTTTCCTTCGTATTAGCTGTGTATCAGGGCAGTTTCGGTTCTGTATGAAGGGCAACTAATGCACAAAACAGTCAAGCCACAGAGCGGTAATTAGTCTGGAAAAGATCAAAGTGTGCTCTTCTCAATCCAGCCGATTTGCTCTGGGTGTGCAGAACCAATGGTCTTTCTTTGCTAAGGTTTCTTATTAATTTTTGCTTTCGTTTGTTGTGGAGCAGCTGCTTTGCCATCAATCCAACATCCTGCTTTTAAAAAAAATCCATTTTGATGCCACAAATGCAATTTCAATGGGTTTAGGAATAATAACCAGCTTCCCCCCTCACCCCACTTCTAGGAAATAGAAACTCAGAATGAAAGTTTTCAATGTGTGCAATGTTAAAGAGAACAACGTGAGCACAGCTTGGATCCATGTTCTAGAAAAGGCTGGAAACGTGGCTTGTGAACATTTCTGCGGTTTGTGCTTTAAACCCTCACCACTGTGTGCTTAACATTTTCTTCTTTAAACCGGCACAAGCCTCACCTCTGCGTGCTTACCTCACCACTGCGTGCTTACCTCACCTCTGCGTGTTTACCTCATCACTGCGTGCTTACCTCACCTCTGCGTGCTTACCATATCACTACGTGCTTACCTTACCTCTGCGTGCTTACCTCACCTCTGCGTGCTTACCATATCACTACGTGCTTACCTCACCATTTTCTTCTAGTGGCTGTTCTTTTTCTTCTTTGGTTTTTCGCTGAAAAATTATTTAGTGGCCCAAATTATTAATTAACCCCAACCTGCAGAAAAAAAGATTCTTAAACTGATTAATGGTTTACACATCCCAGTATGGATGGAGTAAAATAATCAGTAGTATTTGTTCATCTCTTGTTGTGATTCTTAATTTTAAACAATTACGAAGGTGGCAGTTGAGGTGGCCGGACAAGGGTCATCACAAGGAGTGAGTGGGTAGGCAAGCTGAGGAGGAGGAAAGGTAGATGTCATAGCTTAAAACAGAGTAGGAGCCCGGAGTCCCCTCCCCATCATGACTTCCATGCCTTCCTTTCTCCACCTGTCCTTTTTCCTTTGAGTGTTCTGCATGAAGGTGTAGAGAGATAAGCTGCTTATTTATTATTAAGAACACAGCAGCCTTCGACAATCATGGCCTTCACCTCTGCCCGATAGCTCATGATCATATATTCAAACGTGTTCACATATAACATGTAAATTTATAAATAAATTCATTTATCTCAACAGTGAGTTTAATATATGCTATGTGGGTAAATATATTTTGTGTGTGTGTTAGTACTACAACAACTTCCTTTCTTCCTTTCTTCCTCTTGTTCTTTTGTGGCAGGGTCTGGCATTCCAGGCTGGCTCTGAACTTGTGATCTTCTAGCTTCAGACTCCTGAGTATTGGGATTACAGGCATGCGACACCGTGCTGTGATATAATTTGCCCATCTTCACAACAAAATATTTAAATTTCATTCTGAGTTGTAGTCCATTCCAACCATGTGGCAGGTTTTTTGTTTGTTTGTTTTGGTGTCAGTGTCTCTAACTGGATAGACACTAAAATACAGCCAAGCAAAACAAAAAAAGTAACGATATGTGTAATTACCACAATGAAGAAGAGCACATATAGGTAATTTACTATAATTGACTAGTAAACAAACATGTAATGTCCACAGAATGGCCATGTAGGCTTGTCCTGGAAGCATTTTTAATCGGTCAGTTACTGAATGCTTTTGAAAAGTGACGGAATGATTGGACAGGGACTTTTTTTAGGGCGCCCCTTCCTCCCGTGGCAGGTGCAAATCAGACACCATCTGTTGATCTGCCTTTGAATAAACCATAACCAGGCTGGATGAACTCGGGCACCAGGGATTCTCATCCTTACCCATTCATTACTTGGCAACTAACCAGAGTTACTGTCACCTCTGCAACTCTGCATTCCCCTGCAGAATCCGAGAGGGGACCTCTAGCATTATTGTCATTGCTGGTGGGAACACGCCCACATTAGAATTGGAATAGGGATATTGAGTGTACACATAGCTATTTAGGTTCGAATTCGGCCTCAGTGATTACTTTTCTGCAGCATTTTCAATGGCTTCACCTGAATCCTGCTGTGACACGACTCGAAGCCTGCCACTTACCACTGAGCATTGCCTCGGGACATGTGCACGGTCTCACTTAGAACATTCTGAAAATGTTTGGGCTAAGAATCTCAAAAATGATATTGGGGAAAATGAGAGGTTCTAAGGAACCTCAAAAGATGCTTTCCCAAAAGGAGAACAAAAGCTGATTTATCAGCTGTGATTTGTGGTCTCGTTAACAACAGAGGCTAAGTTAGTGAGGGGGTGGCTTGTGAATCCTTGCAGAAGTAATCGTGCTAGGACAACAAACATAAAACACACGCAGCCTAGGAGGGAGGAGAGAATATTGCTATTTTTCTCAGATAACACTTTCTCTATCTGTCTTTCCTTCCTACCTAGCTTCCTTCCTTCCCTTCCTTCCCTTCCTCCTTTCTCCTTCCTTTCTTCCCTCCTAGTTTTATCTCCCTTCCTCCATCCTTGCTTCCGCCCCTCTTTTTTTCTTCCTCTTCCCCCTTTTTTTTGTAGTGTTGATAATCTGGTATTTCATTTTCACAGAAAAGACAACAAACAGGTTAATGAAATTAACAATAGAATTAAGTACATTGTTAAATTGAATCCAATACAGTGACAAGGACAGAAATATCAAAACTTTCACCAACTATGCTGGATAATTTCTTTGTCAGTTTGATACAAGTTAGGTTAATTGAGAAGAGGGAACCTCAGCTGAGGAAATGTCTTCATCAGTGTCTGTAGGCAAGTGTGGGGGACACTTTCTTGAGGATTGATGTAGGAGGACCCAGCCACTGCAGGCCGTAGTTCTGGGTTGTATAGAAAAATGACCTGAGTGAGCTATGAGGAGCACGCAAGCAAACAGAGCACTTCCACAACCTGTGCTTCATATTATATTGATCAGAAATCTGGAGAACAGCTTGAGAAAAGATCCATATGATTAGTAGTTCTGGTGTCTTATAGAATGTAAATCCATATTGCCTTTAATAGAAATAAAAATATTATGACATCCTATGCAAATGGGAAGTAATTCAAATCTCAAGGAAAAATTAAACACACACCCTTCTTCAGATAAATGAGTGAGTCTATTGTGGTCCTAAGGACCATCCATAAACAGTCATTAGTGAAGTGACTTCTTCCTGGGTACACAGGGCCTTCACTTGGCCCTGGGCGGGAGACCTGACTCCTGATGAAGTGGGTGCTATGTCCTTCCTTTCACTGAAGCTTTTCCATCTCTTGCCGTCTCCCCACTCCCCGTATCATCCTTGAAGGTCTGGGGCCAGAGGAGCTGAAGAGGAATCCATGTTTCAGTGGCTTCATCAGCAATGACAGATATGGACCCCTTGTCATTTTCTTTGGGAGAAGTAAAAATAGGTTAATGTGTCAGCTGGCTTACTTCCTTCTGCGATAAAACCAGGGAGGTTTAAGTGTACACGAGTATAAGTCTATTGCTGGAAATAATTCTACAGCAGAAGCAGAAACTGAAACAATACTTAAGGGTTTATGAAGTAACCAAAATGGATGAATCAGAATAGCCAGTTGCACCTGTTGGGCTAAACAAAAAGAATTAATAGATCGATGAGTAACTGGACCACGACACCATCTTATACTCTTAGATAAACCATCAGTAAAATGAGTATCTGCTAAGGAATGGGAAAAGATTGATCAATTTTCGCAATCACGAATTCAGTTCGTATGAGAAAAGTCCATAGTTTGCTAAATGGATAATGATTTCCTATTTTTCCATGGTCACTCAAATGAAATTTGAAAACCCAGCCAGGGGTGGTGGGACAAGTCTTAATTCCAGCACTCAGAAGACAGAGGCAGGAAGATCTCTGTGAGTTCCAGATCAGCTTGGTCTACAGATGACCTTCCAGGACAGCCAAGGCTACACACAGAGAGACCCTGCCTTAAAAAATCAAAAACCAAACCAAACCAAAACACCACCAAAACCTCCCAAAATCCAGAGTTCTGTACCACTCTTAAAAAATGAATTTTTAGTTATGGTTAATATAATATAGCAAGGATCAAACTCATGTAGCTGTTGACTTTAGGTCCTCCCCTGATTTACTAATTGAGCAAGAAGAGTAAGGTTATAGTTCAAATAGGTCTATTCCAAAGGTTTGTCTTCTTGTGCTATAATATCCATGGGAGACAATCTAGTGGGGAAAATATGTTTAAAGGCTGTGAGAGATTCACAGGATACACAGATGCCTCTTTTAGTCTAGATTTAAATAGTTCTTCCTTTGCCTCTTGAGATAATATACAAGGACTGTCCAATGTCGTCTTTCCTTCTAGAGTTTTACGTAGATTGGTTAGTGCCTAATTAGATAAACATTTTGATTTTGCTGAAATTGCACTGGAAATACCGAGTGCAGCTCCTGAGGCTGGGGACGAACAGGTAAACAAGTTCCCTTTCCTCTGTTCCCTAGATTGTCTGGAAGCCAACCTTCCTAGGTTTCTGCCTCTCGTGCTCAGCCCTCACTCTCCTATGTCACAGCTGACTTCAGGCCCCTGCTTCCTGGTACCACTTTGTTTACTGCTCTAGTTGGTGTGGTGAACCTGGGAGAGTGGGGGCCGAAAATAAGACGGACTAAAGTCTCATGCAGTAGCCAACTTTATTCAGAGCGTCAATTTATTCTCTGAGGGTTAAGAGTCACCCGAGTAAAGTATCAATCACAAGGGCAAGCTACGTGTGGTGAAAACATGTTTCCCCATAGAGGCATATAAAAATTAATAGTCATCCGTAATGAATAAAGTGAACCCACCCCTATCTGCTCCCCTGGGAGGAGTGCAAAAAACACATTCCGAAAAATTCGGTGCTTTTTGAAGAAACCGAGGTCTCTCTCTCTTTCTATTATCTCTAACAACATCTATCTACCCCATCTATGAACTGCTAGAGCTCATGAAGGACCTAGTCCTGCAAAACTAAAGCTGCAGGATCTCCATGAGTAAGCATTTGTGATTTTTTTAAAAAAGAAATCAGTGGTCAACAGAAGGAGCCAAGAGCATCCCCAAATATGTTCAGAACTAGCAGGTAGTCTATTGGTCCCCAAACTGAGATGTACAAATCTTAGATAATGCACAATCCTTTTGGATAAGCTATTAAATCTGATACTTTTTGTCTTATTTAAAAAATTGATATGGGAAGACTATCACGCTTTACTGACATTTCCTTACATTGTCACTGGTGACCTCAACAGATGTGACTGACAAACCTTTCCCTGTCATATGCAGTAACCAAAGTATCCTACCAGAAAAGTGTAGGGCCGGTCCGTTCCCCATCATCCCCATCCTTGTTACCATTGTGACAGGTTGCTGTTAGAGTGCCCAGTTAAATGGTTCGTGGATTGTATTACTATAAACACCTTTCTAAAATGGATGGGCAACTTAAAAAGATCTCTTCAGGGAAACACCAAGCTGATGATAATGCAAAGGTGAGTCCGTCAGGAAAGAGGAGGAAGGCATGGGTGATCTGTACGTCTCTACCCTGTAAACTTGATAACAACTGAGATCTGTCAAACAAGCCACCACGATTACAGCTATGAAGGGGGCTGTTTCAAATATGTGTCCATGTGTCGGCAACGAGGATCTTACAAACCTTAACTGATTTTGAAAACAACTCAGAAAATTCCTTCACAAGATACTTTCATAATAGTGAAAGAATACTATAGCTTTGACTAAAAGCAACATGGAAAGGCTTAAATTTCCAAGTCATAACCCATCACTGCAGAGTGTCCTAGGACAGAACCATACTGAAATGTGTGACATAGGCTATGGGTAAGACATGTATGAAAACACATGGTAAAGTATGTGAATTCACATGTGAATCGTGGGACTGGCTTATAAAAAAAAAACTCTTTAGTGAAGTTACCTTAAAAATCTTATTATTACTCAAGGGTTGTGGCTGGAGCCCAATGGTACAGCACTTGCCTAGGGTGAGGTGCTGGATTTGATTTTCAATGCTGCCAGAAGCAAAAAATAAAAGTATTAAAAACTGCTGCTCTTCTCACAACAAGGAACTTGTTTTATTTTTTATATGCAAATGGTCAGATTTGTGTACATATTTTATGATTATGATAGGTTGTTATCAGATCTCTCCCCACTCTCGTGTGTGTGTGTGTGTGTGTGTATGTGTGTGTGTGTGTGTGTGTATGTGTGTGTGTGTGTGTGTGTGTGTGTGTGTGTGTGTGTGTGTGTGTGTGTGTGTGTGTGTGTGTGTGTGTGTGAGATGTACAGTGTAGGTAGATTAATGTGTATGGGTGCAAGCATATATGAGGGTGTCTTTAGTGCTGTCCTTAGTCTTTCTCCATCTTAGTTTTCGAGGCAGGGTCTCTCCTGGAACCAGAACTCATGGGTTCAGCTAAGCTAACTGGCCAATAAGCACCAAGGCTCCACACCTATTTGCCTTTCCTGTGCTAGGACCACAGGTGCACAACATATCTGGCTTTTTCATGTGTGCTGGGGATCCAACACTCTACTCACTGAGCCATCTCCCAGGGCGCCTGAAAAAAAAAGTACAAACATGTTTGATGTGTTGTTTTTTTTTTTCAGAATAAAGGTATAGTTTGACAGAATGAGAAAACAATTACTTTTGTTCACTTAAACTTGTGCTGGTTCTCCTCTCCCACTCCCATCCCCCATCCTTCTACCCTTCCCCTGCTGGTCCCATTCTCTCTCCAGAGGCCCTCATCCTGATTTCACGTCACACATACGACATTTCCTGCTTTCCCATTCCTCTCCCACTTAGATCCTTCTCTTCCCTCTCATAGTCCCCTGTTTCATGACCTATGCCTGAGAGAGAGAGAGAGAGAGAGAGAGAGAGAGAGAGAGAGAGAGAGACAGAGACAGAGACAGAGACACAGAGACAGACAGAGACAGAGACAGGATTTCTAAACTCTGTCAAGGCAGTAATTCTGGTCTGGGGCTATGGTATACAATAACCTCCAAGAATAACTGGAAGAATAATTGGAAATGTATGGAAGAATTACCTAATAATTAAAGTCGCCTGACCATGGATGGGTGGTTTTGGAGTATGGTGCTTCTTATTCTTGGAGGTGTTGAATTAACCTCCATGGCCAGCCACCTCCAAGAGGTTGATGACAGGCTTAAAACACTTGTAGTGATTACTGTGAGTGGAGAAGTTAGATTATCTTTGAATCGTTAACAATGGCTGAGATTTGAACCCATTGGGTATGACTTGCCATAGAACTAAACTTTAATAGATGTCGCTGCAAAGAAAAGCAGTGAGGCTATGTCAAGCAAGCATCTCTGTCATCCTGAGTTTGTGTCTAGGTGAGACACTGTAGTAAGGCTGCCCTGCTTACTCGCCAGTGATGTGGCTCCAGGGGGTCTTTAAGCACATACTGATACTCTTATATCTCCTCTTTGTTAGTGTAACTACAAACACCTACCCTGCCCTCCTCTGTTCATCTTAGAAACTGTCTACAATCGACTTGTCCAACCAGGGTTTTAAAATGTACAGTGACAATGTTTCCTGGGTATCAGTGTCATCTTTATTAATATTGCCTGAGACAGATTTTAAAACAAACAGCTGATTTGAACTCAGGATATAATGATAAGCACATGTAGGTCAAATATTATAGATAATAGGTTAAATACTATAGATAGCATATATTAGGTAACATATTCTCTCTCTCTCTCTCTCTCTCTCTCTCTCTCTCTCTCTCTCTCTCTCTCTCTCTCTCTCTCTCTACTTGTTTTGGGGACAGGGACTTGCTGAATAGTCCAGACTAGCCTTGAATTTGTAATCCTCTTGCCTCGGTCTTTTGAGTACTGGAATCACAGTTGTGTGCTGTCATTTTCTGCTTAATTATAAAACCTTTAAAAGTGCATTTATCTTGGGGTTGGGGATTTGGCTCATTTTATAATTCAGGAACCCATCTTAGTGTGTTAATAACGAGACTTCTTTAAATGCCGCACAACTGATTGGTTTCTGAACCAAGACTATAATCCATTGCACCTAACTCCCCTTCCAGAGTTTGCCTGTTCCACGGTGCTGCCTGGGTGTCAGGATGCTGTCCCTACCGTGAAGGATTCTGGCAGGCGCATAAAGGCAGATGACTCATCAGAACCAGAGAATAATGAAAGCAAAGTGAAGGGCCATCTATGTCTTACAGCTAACAAATAGTTCAGAAGTTCAAGAAAGTGAGAAACCACAGGCCACGGGGCATGGGAGGTAATCAGTGCCTGGAAGACCTGGAGGACTTCACAGCAACTCTGAAAATACTTGGGAAAGATAGTGAACTTCATTGTTGCTGTTATTATTGTTATTATTTATTATTATTATTAACTTATGGTTACCAAATAACATGTTAATATTGTCTACACCATTGGTGCCCTACCCCCTCTTTTATTTCCATCTGGCTTCACTATTGCCTATCATAGTGGTCAATAGGACAACGCATTCAACTGCAGCAAATTCTTATACATTCCAAGTTACCCCACACAAACAGGTCGCCATGGTAACCAAACAAAAAGAGACTAGAAAACAGAAGCAAAGTATTTACTTATGTCTGGTGGGCTCTGTGCGGTTTTCTTAAGTGCTATTTCAGGCTTTATTTTAGGTTTGGGTCTTGGTTACTGATTACTTTTTAAGTTGAAGACTTTATCAGACCTTTTTAATATGGAAAATTGTACTAAAGTACGAAGTCAATTTATTGTTTCTTGGGGAGATACACATTTTAAGTAGAAATGTTAATTTAGTACATAGCCCAGAGACTATTCAACACCCGTCCCTGGAACCTGGGGAAACAGCAGGCTCATTTGACATGGCAAAGAGTCCGAAGAGAGACAATGTAGGGAGGGGAGAGCAGCCTTGAAGCAATCACAGTAAGGGGCTGCTGTTTGCTTCTGCCATCTTCCTTAGAAAGCATAGAGATGTCATTGATACTTGCTACATGTCACTCACTAGTGATCATATTAATGAATACGACATACTCTACCTAGTTTTAATATTTTGGTCATAGACGATTTTGATGGTGAAACAGAAAAAGCCATATAGGCTCATAACATGTGTCTAACATTTCCTGGGTTTGGGCAATAGGACCACTCTCCACATCCCTATCATTATTGTCTTGGTGCCGCTTTGAAGTGCAAACACATTACAACTTCAAAGGCCATCCAGGAAGATGGCAACTGCGGCTTATGGCAAACTCTGGGGCTAGAGACAGACCTTCAGTGTGTCACCGAGTGGCGGAATCCCGGCACAGTTGGCTTTTCCTTTCTTAAAGACAAAGATCTGTATACTTAGGCTCCACCTGACACTTGGCTTTTTTTTTTTTTTTTTTTTTTTAGATCATACTGTCTGAATACCTTTCTAAAAAGAGATTCCCCTACATAAATGTCATTTGCTGAGGGGGAAAGAAACAAAAAATAGACATTTGTTTGGAAGCTTAGGATGCAGGAGGGAAATTATATCATGAAAGAATAGATCCGTAGAATCCTGCTGCTCGGTGAGATCAACCCACCCACGTGCATATCTGGAATCAGCTCCATTGAACTAAACTACTGTCTTTGCATATTTTCCAGCTAGTTCTTTTTATCCAGCAGCTGAGCGTGGGACACTCAGAGCAAGATCTTCTTTCAATGAAAGGATTTGCCTCTTAAGGCTAGAATTTACACAAAGCCCAACTAATTCTGGTTTACAGCCAAAAGGAAGAAAGGTTAAAAAAAATAATTCTTTCCATGTAAAGAGCACTTGTTTGTAACAACAACAACAACAACAACAGCAGCAGCAGCAACAACAACAACTATAGCAATGTCAGAATACACGGGAAATCATTATGTATTTGTATTGATGCCTTAAGTGTGATCAGTGTTAGTTGTGTATTTTGGGATGAATATAACTCACTTTCTGAAATGGGTGGCCGTCTGAAGAAGGGTACCAGAGCCTCACTATCATCTCCTTTCCCCTCACGCAGTAGAGGAAGACTTAGAGCCAAGGTCAGAGTTATTCCTATTTGAGACTCTTGTCTTCTTTCCTCCCAGTTTGGTTACTTTAGAAGGGAGAGTATAGGGCACTGGTGGAAGCGAGGCTGTCTCAGTGGACGAACTTACTCAAGCATGAGGGCCAGAGCTCTTCTTTCTTCTACCCAGGTTAAAAACAGGGGTCTAGTGTCTGTAATCCTAGTGTGGGGGTGTGAGGAGGCATGCACAGGCTGATGCCTGGGGTTTGCTGGCCAGTCAGTCTAGCAAACCAGTGAGTACTGGTTCAGTGTGAGATACTGTCTCCAAGAATAAGGTGGGGAAGTGATTGAGGAAGACATCCTGATATTGACCTCTGGCTTTGCAGGCACCCACATGGACAAGCACACCTGCACACACACACACACACACACACACACACACACACACACACACACACACCTGCACACACACCTGCACATACACACCTGCACACACACACCTACACACACACCTGCACACACACACCTGTACACACACACCTGTATACACACACGCACACAGCTGTACACACTTGTATATCCCCCCTCCCACTCAATAATAGTTTTTAAAAAAATGAAGGTGGTTATTGGTTTGGGTGATTTTTTTTTTTAAAGTTAGAGTTTCACTGTGTCGCCTAAGTTGGTCTTGAACTTCTGCCTCAGCCTCCTGAATATTGGGATTGCAGGCAAGTGCCACTGGTCTTGAATCAATTTTTGAAACGACAGTCATTTAGTTTCAGTCTTAAGGTCACTGGAGAAGATTTTGCTCTAAGTCGATAGGTTGGTTTCCTATCCTATATTTTAGGATGTCTGCCCATCCTAAAATCCCGTGAGTGATAAGTCACACACAGAAAGACCCCCCAAACACCACCACCAGCACTCTGTACAGAATATCTGCTGAAATTAGGGAAATGGTAAGAGCAACTTGTCTTTTGTCTTTCTGTAATGAGACACGGAGCCTGATGAGAATAAGGGATTTCTGCTAAGTCCTCTCTGATTTCTCACATAGTGGCATTTACAGACTTAGCTTTCTAACCCAGACGAAATGATTGGTATCGACTTTCCCTCACTTAACTGTAATTCATTCATTGTTCCATTTCTGTCCTGTGAGCAAATGCTAACAGCTTTCCATGGGTGTAGTCTCCATTAATAGTTTCAAGTACCTGAGGAATTTATGTAGAGTCTTCAGTAAGTGTTCTAAGGAAGACTCTAAAATTACCCCCTTCTCCGACCCCGGCCCACAAAAGTCCCGCAAACCTGGCTCCCTTAGCTCATTGATTGCACAAAGGATCTGGTGAATGACCTCTGTGGCGCTCTCTCTCTCTCTCTCTCTCTCTCTCTCTCTCTCTCTCTCTCTCTCTCTCTCTCTTTCCTTTCCTTTCCTTTCCTTTCCTTTCCTTTCCTTTCCTTTCCTTTCCCTTTCCTTTCCTTTCCTTTCCTTTCCTTCTAGCTACAGTTTGGTCAGCCTTGTCAATAATTCCTTCAAGTATCTAAACGAATCTCACTTTTCCACTGGCTTCTCCTCTCCCACAGGGCCCATTATTTCTATTAGCCTGCTTCAGAGAAAGCAGAGATCTGTGACGACACGGTCTAACTTTTCTGAAGTTAAGTACGTCTTCAAAAGCAGAGTCTGGGCAGCTCAGGGAAGGACAGCGGAGAAGGAGGTCACAGAGAAGAGGGAAGAGCTGTACACTGAGGAACCGCTGTGGCCAGTTCTTCTTTGGCAATTTTTTTATAGGGGACACTGAAGAAAACTGCGCCCAGAGAATCGTTATTTTAAAAAGTCATTTAGAGGAGCGGGAGAGCTGACTTGGCAGGTAAGAGCACTTGGCGATCTTCTAGAGGACCCGGCTTTGGTTCTCAGTGCTCACATGGTTGTCTGCAACCCTTTATAACTCCAGTGCCAGGGGATCTGACCTCCTCTTCTGACTTTTGCGAGACCAGACTTTCTTTATTTGTTTTACAATTAGTGTAACCTCACACAATATGTAGCAAAAAGCATACTGACATACCGTACAGAGAGGGACAAGGAAAGAGAAGCCTTTCGATACTCTCAGAGAAGAATGAAAGTAAGTCAGACTTCTGGGACACTGCCCCCACACTCTCCAGGCCTGATAGCTGCTGGCTTGGAATACTAGTCACTGTTAGCCTTTGACCCTTGTGAGCAGAGTGGAGCTGAAGGGCCAAAAGAGGCTCTTGTAGGAGAGTTTCCCATTGGGTGACCAGGTGCAAGAAGACCCTTTTGTAGGGACCAGAGCCTAAGTCCTTGAAATTTCCCTCCTACAAACCATCCTTTAAAAAAAGCAGAAC